>NC_061121.1:109970931-110040000 GCF_002878395.1 Capsicum annuum
AATGCAACTGTATGGATATCAGTGCTCCACAAATGTGATAGAGATGACCGCGCACACAAAGAAGAAAGGCATGCGCCAGATATTAGCAAGTGCTGAAAGTTATTGGTCCAAAAATCCTTTGAATCGATCCTCAAAATTCCATAAAAATAAACCATATATTCTAATAGTCTATTTTTTATATTTCAAACTTAATGGCAATGTTGGATTTTCATAAAAAGATCTTTTATGACGAATTAGTCCATGGGACCCCTAAAAACTTAGTTTAACTAGTTTTTCAAACGAAGAGTTGAAATAAAAATAAAAGTATTCAATCCAAAACAACCCTACTAATAATCCAAAATTGATATTTTAATCTAATGAAACTGCCCAAATCATCATTCGACGCTCGAAATATAAATATTGGCCGAAGTCAATCTAAAGACTCTTAAAACCTCCAAGGGTCCCAAACTCTCTCAAATCATTTCTGAATGCATTGAGGACCATGTCAATTATTCTCATACCTTATAATCAGCATTTAACAACTACAAGAATGGGAAAAATGGTTAAATACAAAAAAAAAATCTCACACTTTCGGTTGTTACTCTACATTTTCTTCCATTTTAGTTTCTTCATCATAAAATGAATGATCACAATTCTGAATGTTAATGCACCACTCTTTCTTCCATTCTTTTCTTATAAATAAAAAATAGCAGATGTCTTTGTTAAAATTTGAAGAAAGTTTGAAAAAATACAAAAAAATTAAAGAATTGAAAGTATAAACTTGAATTACTCTAATTATATTGAATGATTGATGAACTTGAATAAGTTGAACAAGTTCAATAAATTAAATCAATTTATTAAATTTACTGATTTGATTGAGTGAATATAATTGATGAAAGAAATTGAAATGAACAACTGAATAATTACTTAAATTGAATTCAATATTCTTGAATTAATTATATTGAATGAATATTGAATAAACTGAATTGAATTATACTGGATATTGATTGATTCAATAATGAAACTGAATGAATAAAATTGAGGTATAATGTCCTATTTATACAAGTGATTAAACAAACTAACCCTAATTCAGAACCACTATTAAACCGACTTCATTCTCTCTAAACAAGGTACAAAACACTTAAGGTAGTACAATTCTAACTAAGGCAGGATACTCTCCTAATTAAGGTAAAAAATATTATATATATATATATATATATATATATATATATATATATACATGCACTAAATATTTACCTAGGGTGTATAAAGAAATAAAATAATATAATATATAAGAATTTTCTGAATTTGGACCAAAATTAACGTGTTGAGGCAACTAAAATTAAGGCTAACCCAAGCAATGTATTGCAACACATGAATATATTATGAGATAAAATAGGTGAATCGACCCGATCTAATGAATAGATACGATAATATTTTAATATCCCCTTCAAGTTGAAGGGTACGAACGAACACCCAACTTGTCCAAAATTTTGTGATAAAGAGGACCGATAAGAGAAAGATTAAACAAGTGAATGTAATAGTAGCAGTAATACTGCCATCACTAGAGATGATGACAAAACTAAAAAACTATTAAAATTTAATATCAACCTGCATATAGTGAGAGTAAAGTAGTTGGTTCGATGAAAGACTATTGAATTTGAATCGATGAATTGAAATAGGAAAGAACTTCCATGGTTGATGAAGCAACTGAAAAATCACTACTTATTTTCACCAAATTTAAAGAAAAATTATGATAAAATCCATGAGGATTTAAAATTGGAATGAGAAAAAAATATGAGAATGGTATGAACAAATACCACAACGGGTAAATAAAATTGGAATGAAGGACCTTTAGAAGAATGAAAATATTAATGGTGATTGATGATTTTGATGATGATGATGGTGGTGATGGTGATTTTGATTCCTTTAAAAAAACACCGCCAAGAATTTTAACAAATGGATATTTTGGAAAATACTAGAAAGAGAAAGAGGAATTGTGTTGTTCTTGGGATAAATTGGTGAGTGATGATGAACAGAATCAGAGGTATTTACCAAAAACCTTAAAAAAACTTTAGATGCCAAAAACATAATGATTCAAAACACAATCTAACAAATAAAAAAATCTCAAAAATTATAAGATATGAAATTGTAAAAGGATAAAAGTACACCATAGTGAGAACTTTGATATTTAAAAAAAAAATAAAGAGAGAGAGTATTGATAATGGTTGATGACTGATGATTTTGATAGTTGGAGGTTGGCAAGTATAGTCGTCATGAAAGAACCAAGTCAGTTAGACTTGTTCCCTATATTAAGATTACTACCAAGATGAATAAATTGATAGTAGATTTGTTCCATCTTGAATACTACTAAGATGATGATGATGATGAGAGAGGATAACAAGTGTAGTCATCATGAATTTAGGATATTAATGATATTCCATTTTAGTTTCTTCATTATAAAATAAATTATCACAATTATGAATGTTAATACATGAATCTTTTTCTTCAATTTGCTTATAAATAAAAATAGAAAATGTCTTTCTCCCTTTTCTCTCAATTTAATCTTCAAAACAACTTTAGATTCTTGATTTCAGAAGGTATTTTTGGAGATTTTGCGGGTAAAGCTTAAACATGATTTTTCTTCAATTTGAACTGCATTTTAAACTCTTTTTCGTTCGAATTTTCAGCAGTAGACTCCTAAAAATATAGAAAACATGTTTCAAAGACAAAATTATAATTTTTTTTTCTTTTTTAAAAATTCATTTCGGGAGTTTATTTTAATCCCGACTTGAAAATAGGAAATATGAATATTATTGGCTTTATTTTGATGTATAGATTCTATAGTTCTTTGTTTTAATTGATTGCAAGTCTGTTCAAGATGAGTAAGGATTCAGAGTGAAGGCTTGCAGACTGGTTTTTGACATTCGAGGTAAGTTATGTCTTAATTTTCTTCAGACTTGGTTGGGTAGTGAATGTTGATACAAAATCATGATAGCGGTGTGGGAACCAATCATGAGCATAGATTTATTATCGTGTTGTGCACTTATGGGGGCCTATATAATGATGTTATTTGATGGTTTTGGTAAACTATTTGCTATGTGTGATAGTGTGGGGTCCTATATGATATTGTTGGCCTTGTGTACATGAAATTAGTTGTGTCTTGATTTATGAAAAATCCTAATATGGTATCAATGGTTTATTTTTATATGTTTTATTCTGTAGGCATACAATTTATGTTGAAATTCATTCATGGTTGGAATTGAGTAGATTGTTGGTTCACTTGGTTGATGTATTGGTTGGACATGGAAATACTCATTCTGGTTAGTTGTGAGCATTACATCCTCATATCATATACATTCATGAAACATTGGTATCACCATGAAAATATTAAAATACTGAACAAACCTAGTTTTTTCTGACAGAAAATGTGACATCTTTAAACCCTCTACCGAAGGATGTGTTGGAGAGAAAAAATATATATGAATTGTATACGGGTTGAATAATCTCCCATGGGTCCTACATCGGGAAGCTTTAGCTACGTAGGTGTATACGGAGGTTGTGCGACAACCTTGCACATTACATCATCATTATCATTATTACCATCATCATCTTCATTGAATTTATGTTATATTGTACCTTTATTTGTGTTGTATTATCTCTCTTGATGTATATTTTTCTATATTCAATTCCTTTCTTAGTACTTGTATATGTGATATTGGTTTACTGTACCCCTTTCTCGTATTTGATATAATGTATGTGAATATTATAGAATTGTTACTGGAAAGGGGTGAGCTATAGTTGTGGGAAATTTTTTAGTTGCAGGTGATGTTCCCTTAGTATGTATTTTGTATGCTTTATTTTCTGCTTTGCTCAGTCAGCCTATGATACATACTGAGTACAAGTGGATCGTACTTACCCCTACTGTGCCCTTTTAGTACAAATCCTGATTCGAGTGTGCCTCACAGTGGTTGGTTTGGGATACCTTTAGAGCTATTCGAGGTAGAGGTTGGATTCTTGCTTTCGGAGCTGACTACTACCTTTATTTATTTAGACTATATCTTTATTCATATTCAGATAAAGAGTATTCCTGTTTTGGATATCTTATGTATTTGATCTCGAGTTATACTAGTGATGTTCTTACACTGTGACACTAGGTTTTGGAATTATGGTATTGTTGCTTATGTCTTTCTGTTATACTATATTATGTATTTTGGCTTTATTCTAGAAGCCTTACCTGGGTTATTGCTATTATTTTTTATTTTGTATCGGTTTGTGTGATAGGCTTACTTGTCGAGGTTCTCCGCAATAAGTGCCATCATGACCCTTAAATTTTTTGGTTGTGACATTAACTAACCTAGTGTATCACCTTGGGGTGCACCTATCTTATTTGTGAAGAAAAAGGATGGTCTACGTGTATGTGTTATGATTATCAACAGTTGAATAAGGTGACAGTCAAGAATAAGTATCCTCTTCCTCATATTAATGATTTATTTGACCAGCTTCAGGGGGCTTTTGTTTTTTTGAAGATTGATCTGAGATCCGTATATCACCCGTTGAGGATTTAAGCTTGGATATTCTGAAGATAACTTTTAGGATTTGATACAGTCATTATGAGTTCTTGATCATGTCCTTTGGGTAGACCAATTCCCAGCTGCATTTATGGAGTTGTTGAACTAGTATTTTGATCGTGTCTTGACTTCTTTGTGATTATATTTATAGATGATATCTTGGTTTATTCCAAGAGTGAGGCTGATCATAAGGAGCATTTGTGGATTATGCTATAGAGATGATGAGAGGTTGTATGAAAAATTCTCCAAGTGCTAGTTTTGGTTGGAAACTGTCTCTTTCATGGGTCATATGGTTACTAAGGAAGGTCTTATGATTGATCCAGCTAATATTGCAGCAGTTAGTGATTAGCCTAGGCCTATTTTTCCCACTAAGATTTGAAGTTTTATTGGCTTCACAAGTTATTACCAATGTTTTGTTGAGGGTTTCTTATCTATTGCAGCTCCGTTGACCAAGTTGACTCAAAAGAAGTTTTTTTTAGTGATTCGATATTTATGAGGCGAGCTTCCAAAAGTTTAAGAATTTGTTGATAGCAGCAGGGTATGAATTTTACCATCATTTGTGATGCATCAGGTGTTGGGTTAGGTGTTATGTTGATGCAAGAGCGTAAGGTAATTATGAATGCTTCTATTCAGTTGAAGCCCCATGAGAGAAATTACCATACCCATGGTTTGGAGTTATGTGCGATTGTTTTTTCCTTGAAATTGTGGAGGCACTACTTGTATGGAGTCTGTTCTTAGATTTTCATGAATCATTGTATCCTTCAGTAGTTCGTCACCTAGTGAGATCTTAATATAAGGCAGCACCATTAGCTTGAGTTACTTAAGGATTATGACTTGACTATTCTCTATCATCCGGGCAAGGCTTATGTAGTTGTAGATTCCTTGAGCCGAAAGTCGACTAGCATTGCTAGCTTGGTGCATCTTTTACCCAGGAGAGGCCATTGGCCTTAGAGGTTCAGTCTTTGGCTATCCATATGGTTAGGCTTGATATTTCGACACCTAGTGTGTTTTGGCATTCACGGAGACTCGATCTTCTTTGATAGAGCATATTTGAGCTTATGAGTTTGATGATTTTGGATTGAGATTGATTTGAGATAAGGTGTTTAGTAGTGATGCTAAGGAAGCCTTACTCGATTCAGATGGTATTTTAAGGATTGGAGGTTGGGTTGTATGCTGGGAGTGGGTGATTAGATTCTATTGATCTTGGAGAAGGCTCATTGTTCTAGGTATGCCATCCATTCGAGAGTGAATAAGAAGTATCGTGATTTAGGGCAACATTATTGGTAGGGTGGTATGAGGAGAGATATAGTGGATTTTGTAGCTCGTTACCTATGTTTCCAGTAGATGAAGGCCAAGCATTTGAGGCCTGGTAAATTGCTTCAGAGGTTACTCATTCCCGAGTAGAAGTGGGAACACATTACTATGGACTTCATAACTAGGTTGCCTTATACTTTGCATGGTTCTGATAGTATTTGGATCATCATGGATTGATTGACCAAATCTGGCCATTTTATTCTGGTTCAGGTCTCTTTTAGTGCTGAGAGGTTGGCCCGTATCTATATTTGTGAGATTGTGCATCTTCATAGTCTGTCTGTTTCTATCATCTTAAATAGAGGTTCGGCATTCACATCTTACTTTTGGAAGACCTTTCAGGATGAGTTGGGTACTCGGGTTGATCTTAGCACAATATTTCACCCCTAGACTAATGAGCAATCGGAGTGAACTATTTAGGTATTGGAGGATATGCTCCGCACTTGTATGATAGACTTTTGTGGATAGTGGGAGCAACATCTAGCTTTATGTATAATAATAGCTACTATTCTAGTATTGATATGGCTCCTTTTAAGGCCTTATATGCTAGACGTTGTCGCTCTCTTATTGGTTGATTTGAGGTTTCTAAGGTTAGACCTTGAGGTATGAACTTGCTTTATGAGTCTTTGGATAGAGTTTGGATCATCCAGGATAGACTTCTAGCGACTCAGAGTAGGCAGAAGTGTTATGTAGATTGTAGACTTCATGCCTTGAATTTTGGTATGGTTGATCATGTTTTTCTTCAAGTTTCGCCCGTGAAGGATGTGATGAGGTTTGGGAAAAGGGGCAAGCTTAGCCCAAGTATATTGGTCCATTTGAGATTATATGTACTGTTGGTGATGTGGCTTATGAGTTAGCTTTGCCCCCAGATTTATTAGTTGTTCATCCAGTTTTTCATATTTCCATACTTCGTCGTTACATTCTAGATGAGTCTCACGTCATTCATTGGGATTTAGTTCAGTTAGATGAGAGGTTCTGTTTTATTGGGGAGCCTGTTTCCATGTTGGCTAGGGATGTTAGACGGTTGCTTTCTAGAGATATTTCAGTGTTTAAGGACCAGTAGAGACATCGACTAGTAGATGAGGCTACTTGGGATCTCGAGTCTAATATGCGTTGTTCTTATCGCCGGGTTTTTGTTGATTCAAGTATTTTTCCCTTGCCTTTAGTTCAAGGACGAACTAGGTTTTTAGTAGTAGATGATGTAACGACCTAATTTTTGATGATTTATGTGAAATATTTATTTTTATATAATTTTATCATTTTACACCTCTTCATGGTTGCGTTGTGGTATTTCTGGGGTGTGGAGACGCTTGGCACATTTTTCAATGCATTTTGATGTGATTTATGTAAAATTATGATTTTTGGTGGCTTGAAAAGCCTTAATAGAATGTTGAATATTAAGTTTTTGGAGATGCTAAATTTCTCTTGGTGCAAGTTAGCGGGGTATGCTAATGTATGCAGCTGAATGGGAAAAATGCTACGCCGACCTCTAATTACGCCGGTTACCACATGGTAACTCCAGCTAGTGGATTAATGCAGAAACTTTACCCTCTCACTTTTGGGAGGTTTTTCCCTCCGAAATTTTTGCCTATAGCTGAGGACGGAGATGAAGAGAAGGCAGCTGATGTTAAAGATAAGGGCCTTATTAGGAATAAAATTTCAATACCCCGGAGGCTACTGTTCTCTTGATTCACTAACACAACTATAGCTGGGAGTAGTGGAGATCGAACATCGGAGAGATTGAACGAGAATGAGGAAATTGGAGTTGAGCAGCAAAATGAGTAGCGCGTCAAGACCTCTCAAAAGGGAAAGGAGCTAAACTACATACCCCCTTCTATGCAGAATGGGAAATTTGTGGTTGAATTGGTTGAGGAGGACCTACACGAGCAGGAAGAATATTGCAAAGCAGCTCTTATCAGGTATGTAATTGGGGATACGCCATATGAGAAATCTATGGAGGATTATGTGATGAATGTTTGTAGTTTTGTGACGAAGCCTCACATCCTTTGCCATATTGATGGGAACTTTGTGTTCCAATTCAAAAACTATGAGGAGCGAGATCTGGTCCTATCTCGGGGCCTTATTCCTATCATAATAAACCATTCATTCTCAAACAATGGAGTACAGACTTGAATTCGATCCTAATTGCCTGAGATCCATTCTGCTTTAGGTAAAATTTCCATGTTTACCATTGGGTTATTGGTCAACTGAATCGCTTAGTAAGCTTGCGAGTGTAGTCGGGAAACCAATATATACAGACAAAATAATAGCTGATATGGAGAGGATATCTTTTGGCAGGGTGCTAGTAGAGACTAACATTTCTCAGCTCTTGCCTGATAGTATCGAAATCCATACCCCCAATGGAGTCTTCCACCAAACTATAGCATACGATAAGAGGCAAAAATATTGCTTTGATTGTGTGAGATTTGGTCATGATGAATCAGATTTAGGAAGAAAGAAATAAAAGAAGAAGGGAAACCAATGGAGGAAGTTCAAAAGCGTCAAAGAAGGAGAAATAAGAAGAAGAAAAAAGTTAGTCTAGAAGTGGTATCCCAAATACCAAGAGCAAAGCAGGGACATGGTTGAGGATGAAAAATTAGAAGATGCTCAGGATGCAGATCCTCAGAAAGAAGCTGATATACCAAATTCTATTAATGCCCCAGTTGCAGGACTAGCTGGAGCAACATTGCAAGAGTATCCTTGATTAACACTCTCTAATAGGTATGCTCCATTTGATGGACCCCCTCCAGGTACTATTAGAGAAGTGGGAGAATCTAGTAGTTATAAACTCCCATGAGAATCTTAACGTGGAATATAAGAGGGCTTAACAGCCCTTCAAACAGAAAGAGTTGCTACTCTTTCTGGAAAAGAATAAAATTAATGTAATGGGGTGTGTAGAAACAAAGGTTAAAGAATGGAATGCAAAAATAGTCCTATCAAAAATAGCTGGGGGATGGCAATATTGTTGTAATTATACAGTTGATGCACCAAATGGGAGAGTGTGGTTGTTATGGAAAAATCATATTGCAGTCCAAGTTTAGGTTATAGACAGTCAATTCATCCATTGTAAAGTGGAAGACAACCAACAAAGAGTAGTTATCTTCGTTACAGTAGTGTACGCATGGAATGAACAAAATAAGAGGCAGATTTTATGGAAGAGGTTGGAATAGATGGGTTCACAGATCCAAACCTATTAGCTCATAAGTGGTAACTTCAACAATGTGTTAACAGCTAATGATAGATTGGGGGCACCATTAACACCGGCTGAAGTACAAGGATTCAGAAAATTATTATATAAACTGCAACTCACTCCATTAAGGAGTATAGCGGGCCAATACACTTGGTGCAACAAGCGCCAAGATGATAGTGTGGTATATAGCAAAATTGACTGGGCACTGAGGAACTTTTATTGGGTCCAACATTTTGGGCACATTGAGGCTAAATACTTTAGTCCAAGTGTTTCTGATCATGCTCCAATACTCATCCAGATGAACAGGAGAAATCAGCAGCACAACCTACACCCTAAGCCATTCAAACTATTTAGTAGTGTCATGCAACATCCGATGTTTGATGGCCTGGTAAAGAAAGTTTGGGAGAAACCTGTTGAGGGTAATGGGATGTACAAGGTATGGCAAAAACTGAAGTACCTGAAGATCGAACTGAAGGGGCTAAATACATGCATGGCAACCTACCAACAGAGATTTGAATAAGCGAGAGTGGAGCTAGAAATAATACAGACAAGGTTGGTAGTCCAACCTTTGAACCAACTGGTTTTGTCACAGGAAAAACAAATGTTATCAGAACTAGAAAAATGGAGCACAGTGGAGGAACAGGTTTTGAGGCAAAAATCTAGAGCACAGTGGATATAGTATGGAAATGCTAATACCAGATATTTCCATTCCCAAATAAATATGAGAATTAGCCATAATTCTATCAACTCAATATACACAAGCACTAATACTAAGCTCACTGATCCAAAACTAGTTGAAAAGGAATTCATTGATTTTTTCACCAGTTTGATGGGTAAAGATGGCCCTGTACACAAGTGTCCTAATGCTGAGATAATCAACAAAGGTATATGCTTAAATCATGATCAACAAATACATCTCACTAAAGAGGTCACAAGGGATGAAA
The DNA here is from genome assembly GCF_002878395.1 of Capsicum annuum. Lineage (NCBI taxonomy): Eukaryota > Viridiplantae > Streptophyta > Magnoliopsida > Solanales > Solanaceae > Capsicum > Capsicum annuum. The sequence continues at coordinate 109,980,927 of NC_061121.1, forward strand.
TACTGGAAGCCATTAAAAGCATGCCAAAGGATAAAGCACCAAGAGTTGATGGATTTCTAATTGAGTTCTTTACACAACAATGGACTGTAGTCCAAGAAGATATATTTGAGGCTGTCCTGAGTTTTTTTAAAAATGAAAAGATGCTTAAATCTTGGAATAGCACATCTATAACCTTGATACCAAAGACACAAGGTATTGCACAGGTAAAAGAATTCAAACCTATTGCCTGTTTCACTACTTTGTATAAAATTGTGACCAAAATATTGACAGGAAGATTGAAGATGGCTATTGGGGATATAGTAGGTGGCTCACAATCTGCTTTCATCATAGGAAGATGCATCACTGATAATATTTTATTTACCCATAATTGTTTGAAGGGTATACAAGAAAGAGGATGAGCGTAAGGTGTGTGCTGAAGGTGCACCTAAAGAAAGCATATGACACACTAGATTGGGACTTCCTGAGGAATATGCTAATGCACTTGGGATTTCCTTACAAGTAGATTGTGTGGATTATAGAGTGCATTACTACAATCACATATTTCCTACCACTGAATGGTGGTTTAACAAAACCCTTTGAAGAAAAGAGAGGGATTAGTCAAGTTGATCCAATGTCTCCATATTTATTTTATATTGCTATGGAGTATCTTCAAAGGGAATTTAACCACCTGGTATTCAACAGGGACTTCTAATTCCATCCAAGGTGTAAACAACAGAGAATTATTCATGTGTGTTTTGTTGATGACCTTCTCATGTTTTTCAAGGATGATATGCAATCTATTAAGCTATTATATGCAGTATTTCTAAATTTTTCAGAAGCATCAGGACTAAAAGAAAATACAGAGAAAAGATCCATATACATTACAGGGGTGTTTGGGAGAGTCAAGGATGAGATTTTGTAGCATTTGGGATTTAGTGAAGGATCCCTACCATTCAAATACTTAAGGGTTCCCCTTGCAGCAAAGAAGTTATCTATCAGTCAGTGTTGGCCTCTAGTGGAGAAAATTACAGCTAGGATCAACTGTTGGATATCCATACTATTGTCTTATGTTGGTCGTGTACAACTGATAAAATCAATTCTATTTGGTGTCCAATCATATTGGGCACAGATATTCTTACTCCCTAAGAAGGTAATGAAGATGATGAATTCAATTTGTAGATCCTTCCTCTGGACTGGTACAACAGAGGTATCCAAGAAAAGCCTTATTGCTTGGGACAAGGTGTGTCTATATGAGGCTGTAAGTGGCCTTAACATAATGGTCCTGTAAAGATAGAACAAAGAAGCAATTACAAAACACCTATGGACCATAGCAATGACGAAAGACTCAATGTGAATAAAATGGATACATAGTGTATGCATCAAGAACAAAAGACTAGTTTCCATCATAATACCCAAGAATGCAACCTGGGTGGTTTGAAAGATTTTGGATACAAGGGAACAGGTACTAAGATTACAAAGAATTCATGGTGACCTTCTCAGTAGATTATAACAACTCCAACACTCTGATGGTTTTAGCATTAAGAGAATATATAAGTAAATGAGGCCACAATACCCAAGAGTTCCCTGGAAGAGGTTGATACTTCAACCAAATATGCATCCTAGATACAAATTTATACTTTGGTTAGCATCACATAAATGACTAGATACTGTGGATAGGCTAATGAAGATCGGAATCCAAGTACCCAAGTCATGTGTGTTTTGTGGACTAGATGATGAAGTGTTTGAACACTTATTCTTTGGGTGCCAATATGTGAGTGTTATATGGACGAGACTACTGGTATGGCTAGGCCATCAACAAAGTATTGGCACATGGGAAGATGAAGTATTATGGCTGTGTAAAGGACCAAGAAGAAAAATAGGGCATTGAAAAATAGTCACCTGCGTGTTTGGCATGATGGTGTACCTGATCTGGCAAGAAAGGAACAACATCAGATTCCAAAAATACACCACTGACCCAGATAGACTTGGTAAGAAATTGGCACAACACATACACATCAAGGGCAGAAAGGTTAGCACATAGCAGGAAGTAATACAAAAGTTGCAGCACTACCCTTAGTCTTTAATTTTTCTAGTGATGTGTCTAGTAATATGAAATTTAGATTATTAGTGAAGTGAGTGATCAGCATTCATGAGCTTTGTAATGACAATTTTTTGGAGAAATGGAAAATCTGTTGCCCAAAAAAAAGCCTTATATTTGACTTTGGTCAGCATTCATTGATCTATACATCAGATGGTACAAACGGACTGTGCCAGTAGATTCAAAACATCAATTTTTGGTTTGTAATATTGTTGGTGTCATTTTATGGATTGTATATCTCATTTCAGCCCTCAGTTTGAAAAGTTGTGAAAGTGGATTTTAGATGTTAACTTTCTGAAAACATTGTTTTTTCAAAAAATATGATCTCGCCATTAAGTGGAGCATCAAATTTATTAGGGTATCCTAGTCCATTTACGTTCATAGAATTTTGGATGAATCTCGAGGCGTCTGTAGAGACTTGTAACTCTCAAAGTCTTCAGCTGGTGTTGTTGCACCCGTAAACGCGATAGGTTGGTTGCTTACACAACTCAGCTGACCAGACGCAAGTATCGCATACGTGATATCTTGGTCGCGATCGCAGGACTCGTGTATATGAAGATAGGTTCTCATATGTGATACTTGCCCTCAGGTTAGGCACCGCGTATGCGACCCAGTGATCGCGTATGCGATGTTTGGGTCCTTTATATACCCATGTTCGCCCCTTTTTATTATTTTTGAGACTTGGATCTTAGGATTTTGTGATTTTAAGCAATTTCTTCCACTTTTAAGCTTGGATAAGCTCCATAACACCTATTTCAACTATTTTCTCCAAGTTTTATCATGTAATTCTTGTTCAAATGTGAATTAAAAAGGAAGAAATTGGAATTTTTGGCCCGTAAGGCCTAAAAATTATAATTCTAAGTTTTAAATTACGATTTCAATCCGTTTTTCACTTGGGAGAATTTTTAATCTTATAACTATCACTTTTCTTTCGATTTCGTGTTCAAAATAACTTCAATTCTTGATTTTAAAATGAATTTCGAGGATTTTTGTCGGTAAAATTTAAGCATGATTTTTTTTCAATTGGGACTTTATTTTTAACTGATTTTCTCTTGAGTTTTCAGTTGTATACTTCTATAAATATGGAAACATATTAAAAAAATAAAATTACTATTTTATCCTTCTTTTTCGAAAACTCATTTCGAGGTTCCATTTTGACCCCAACACAAAAGAGACAATATAGGTATTGTTGGCCTTCTTTAGACGCATAGATTCTAATTTTGTATGATTTAGTTAATTCCAAGTCTGTTCATGAGAATTAAGGCTTTCAAATTGGTTTTCGGCATTCAATGTAGGTTATGGCTTAACTTTCTTCAAACTGGGTTGGGTAGTTAATGTTTATACAAATTCATGTTAAGGGTGTGAGAACTAATCATGAAAATAGCTATATTTATTGTGTTGTGCCTATGTGGGAGCCTATATATTGATGTTATTTGGTGGATTTGAAATATTATTTTCTATGTTTGACTATGAGGGGTCCCATATGATATTTTTAGCCTTGTGTACATGAAATAAATTGGATCTTATTTGATGAAAAACCTAATGTGGTATAAATGATATATTTTAATGTACTTCATTCTACATATAGAATATATTGGAATTCATGAATGATTGAAAATGTTGAGTGGATATTTTTCTCAAGTGGTTGTTATATTGGTTGGATATGAAAATACTCATTCTGGCTGGTTGTGAGCATTATATCCTCATATCATCTACATTCATGAAATATTGTTACCACTGTAGAAATATTAGAAATACTGAAAACACTGACTTTTTCTGACAGAAAATGTGACATCTTAAAAATCCTCTGCCAAAGGATGTTTCAGGGAGGAGATATGGATATTGGTATTGGATATTGGTTGTATACGGGTTCAAAAATCCCCATGGATCCTATGTCGGGAAGCTTTAGGTTTGTAAGTGTATATGGTGGTTGTGCGACAACCTCAAGCATCATCATTATCATCATCCTCTTCATTGCATTTGTATTTATTTTGTACATTTTTGTGATATATTATTTTTCTTGATGTGATACTTGTCTATGTGTATTTCTTCCTTTATATTCGTATATGTGGTACCTGTATATTTGTACTTCTCTTTTGTATAGTTATGGTGTATGTAAATATTATAAAACTGTTAGCGGAGATGGCATGAGCTACTATTTAGGACATTTTCTGCTTTTAGGTGACGTGCCCTTAGTGTGTATTTTGTATGCTTTATTTTTTGCTTTGCTCAGTTGGCCCATGATACCTACTGAGTACAAGTAGAGCATACTCACCCCTACTGCACCCTTTCGGTGCAGATTCTGGTTAGAGTGGAGCTCACGGTGGTTGACTTCGGGCGATAGTTTGGTGCTATTTGAGGTAGCGGTTTAATTCTTGCTTTCATTGTCTACTACTACCTTTTTTTAATTTAGACTATGTCTTTATTTTGCTTTCAAAGACAGAGCTATTCATGTTTTGGATGTCTTATGTATTTTGGTCTCGAGTTATACTAGTGATGTTCTTACACTATTACACCACATTTTAGGATTATGGTATGATATCTTTAGTTATGTTCTTCCACTTTTATTATATTGTGTGGTTCGACTTCGTTCTAGAAGCCTTATTTTGGGTTATTGTTATTATTTTTCCTTTTGTATCAATTGGTGTGATAGGTTTATTTGTTTGTATGGTGGTTTGTCATGGTTTCATAATGTACGATAGATACTGTATGGTATGGTATAGTACAATACAGTATAGTACAATACTATAGTTCACTGTTGTTTAATGACAGTTTTATTGTTTGGTTTGATAGTATGGTATTATATTTTAACTGGTAAGTTTACTAAAATGCTCTTAATTATTATAAATGTTAAATTTATCAATAATTGCTAATAAAACAATTTTCTTCCTACTAATTTATCATAATTATGCCATGTAGATATATTAAGTTGTTAAATTCATGTAATTATAACAAAGTCAATAAAATAGTAGATCAAATAAATATAATCGAATTTATTTTTTATATTAACATTTTTTTTATTTTTTTATTTTAAGACGTGACACCAACAACAAGTACAAAGTTCGAATGCATTTTTTGCGTGTGCTACGAGTGTGTTCGGTATGGGATCCCAAAATAAAATATTTTTTCAAGAAAATAAATTGTTTCTTACTTATTTTCTTGTGTTCGTAACACAGGTAGAAAAAAATTTCTAAAAGCATTTGTATATATTTAACACAAAATAATAAAAAAAGTATATGATAAACGGTTGTGGGGTTAAAAAAAATTAATTTTTTTTAAAGAAATATTTGAGGGTAGATGTAGTGGAGTAGGGGTAGGGTGTAGGGGTGGGGGTAAGAAAAAAGTTCTAATTTTTTTTAAAACAATTACTCCCTCCGTTTCAAAAAGAATGGCCTACTTTCCTTTTTAGTTCGTTTGAAAAAGAATAATCCCTTTCCTTTTTTGGCAATACTTTAATTTCAGTTTTTCACATGGCATGTTTAGAGCCACAAGATTAAAGGGCATTTTAGTACATTTGACACAACTTTAATTTAAGGCCACAAGATTCAAAAGTCTTCTTTATTTTCTTAAACTTTGTGTCAAGTCAAAGTAGGTCATTCTTTATCTTTTTTTGTGTGTGTGGGGGGGGGGGGGGGGGCGGAGGGGGGGGGGGGGAGCTAGTAAGGGTGGAGGTAGTGTAAGAAAATTTTCTTAAAAGTTTTAAAAGTAAAAAAGAAATTGGTGGGGGGAGGGGGTCTAGTAGGTGGTGGTGGGTGGTTTGGGGATTGAGTGTCGGGTACGAACAAGTTTTTAAAATATTTTTTTTCAAAAAGAAAATTAGGGTAGGGTTTGGGGGGAGGGGGGAGGGTCGGGGGGCGAGGTTGGTGGGTTGGGGTCGGAGTAGGAGGTGGAGTTAAATAATATAAGTTGAAGGATAAAAGAAGATTATATAATATTAAGTAAGGGTATAATTGAAAAAAAAATAAGCAAATCATGGGATACCACCAAATCGGTGGTTACATAAAATGTGGATTTCCATGGTTATCAAATCATGAAATTAAATCATATCATACCATACATTTTATGAAACAATCAAAGCAAACATGGTTCTCTTAAAAATTTTACCATACCATACCATGGGAAACCACCATCCAAACAGAGGGTTAATTTTTGGATCATGACATTTACAGGTATGATTCCTTTTCTCTCTCTCTTTTTTTTTTTTTTTTTTTAAATTTTGCTTTGTCACCAATATCCTAAATTTTATTATGTTTTTTGCTATAATTCATTTTGATTAATTGCTTTTCAATTTTCGAACTAGAAACAAGAGGGTTTGCTCTTTATCAAATGTGTTTCATTATCTTCTCTTCAAATTCACTCATATGTTACATGATTATAGTTTAGAATTTCAATGTCACGCCTTTTTTAATTCACTAATGCAAATGTGTCAAATTCCTAAGTAATATCTTCATAGTAAAAATAAGGAATATTAAATATTCATGGCACAAGTTATACTGGATTTTTATTCGTTAATGAGAATAAATTTGTCTATGAAAAATAATATTATAGCTTTGTCAAGTTATTTTCAATTTACCAAAAAAAAAAAAGTTATTTTCAAAATATAAATTTTGTTTTTTTCTTGTTACGGTGGTTTGTGCCGATATATTGCCTATTTATTATAGATGCATCTGATAACGAGGACAAAAAAAGGAAGAAAATATGTGAAGTAACGCCATTCAAGAGAGATGGAAATGAAAAATTATTGGATGGGTGAACTGATGGCAATCGAAATTATATTGCCTAATTTTATATTTTATCATTAAACAACAATAGGCATTATCATAAAATACGTTTTAGTAGATTACCAATGCAATAGTCAATATCATCAAATGCATGTTCTTAGCTGAGATATCCTTAATTTTCTCTTGCTTGAATTCCTTAGTATTATTTGAAAAACTTATTTTTCTTTCTAGTTTTGGGGTAAAGAATCAACTTAGGTTGCATTTGTTTTTTTTAAGATTCAGACTTCTAAATCTGAATGCACATCTGAATGATTAAAATGTTATCTCTAGATCTGAAAACTGAATGATTAAGACTGTTTGTTTTTCACCATCTGAATGTGCAAAAAAAAATTATTTGTATATATAATAAATAAAAAATACAATTTAAATAAAAAATTAATTATATATTAGAAAAGTATTAATATAACAAAATTATTATTTGATTCAAAAAAATATTTATGTTTGTTAGTGATAGTGGAGATGGTTTATAATGATGGTTGTTGTGACAATGATTGATGTTAGTGATTAATAATGTTGGTGGTGATAGTTGTGATGTTTGGTATTGTAATCACTATTATGATAGTAGTGATTGATAGTGGTGGTGGTGGTTGTGATGTGACGTTGCTTGATGTTAGCAGTTGGAGGTGTTGATTGTGATGACTGAAAAATGAATGCATGATGGTTTATGATGTGTTGGTGCTAGTTGAAGATGTTGTTAGTTGTGATTGTGGAGATGATTGTTAGTAGAGATAAATTGTAGTGATGATAATGGTTGAAGTGGTGTAGAGGTGGCGTTACTAGTAACAATGAAGGTGGCAGCCGAAGAATGTATGGAGGTTGTGATGTATTAATGGTAGTTAACGGTGGTGCTAGTTGTGATAGACGAGGGATTGACTGGTAGTAGTTGATGATGGTGGTGCTATTGACGGTGGTGGTAGTGGTGAATATAATTAGAATAATAGAGGTAGTAGGTGTAATAGCGGTTGACAATAGTGGTTGGTAGTAATATTTATTGTCGATGGTGATTATGATGGTGGAGGTGGTTGGTGGTGGTGGTAGGTGGTGGTGTTGGTGGGTGGTGGTTGACAATAGTGTCGATGGTAGGGGTGGTTAGTGGTGGTGACTGATGATTATGAATAGAGTGACGGTGAATATTATCCAACACTAGAATACCTCTTCAGACCTATTAATACTTGGTTCTAGATCTGAATATATAAGACCTATTCAGACCTATTAAGAGCTAAAGTTATAATAAAAAATAAATGCACTTAATGGTCTGAAGTCTGAACCATTCAGATTCAGACCTCCATTAAGTGCAAACAAATAAGGCCTTAATCTGAGTGTGAACTCCTTTAGTGTAGTTTATAAATCGTGGTCAGGGGTTTTAATTTAAGAATAGGACAAAAAAGACCCTTCAAGAATATGAAAAAAGAAATTTTTTTCATAAAAAACATTGACTAGAACAGGGGTTGGCACAATGCGCCACTCATAGACCCAGCCTGCAGAATTTTTTACTCTATGGAGTTTTGGGGTTGGGGTGTCGCACTAGCCATAGCCCCAACTTGATAAATTTTATCATTCTAGAGTTTTGGGTAGAGCCTTCAATATGGGTTAGGCACGACCCAACCTATAATTTGATGAACTTGGATTTTAATTTTTGCATCCCATTTCAGAATAGGACTTTTTAACATGATCCGGATAAGCCCATGGCCCGTGGGGCTTGAGCAATGTGGGCTGGGCTAGTCCGTGGACCGACTTGTAAGTCAAATACATGCAACTATTTAGATTGTTTATTAGTATTTTTATTTGGTTTGAAGGATATTTTGTTAAAAACTATTTAATTTCGCTATTAGGAGTATTTTTTAGGGTGTTGGAGACTTGATTAACAAGTATTAACACTATGTAATATTGTCAGGTGATATTTATGTTTATTAACTTTTTAAAATTAAATTATAAAATATTTTTTTATTAGAAAGTGGGCTGCCCCGTGAGGCCCGTAGCCCACAGAGTAATAGTGTGGGCTTGGTATTTTTTGGCCCATCATTTTGATGGGTTAATCCGGCCTGACCCGTCAAACTCAAAACTCGTGTGGGCTAACTCGGATGGGTTGGGTCGACCCGTATTGATAACTCTAGTTTTGGGGTTGGAATGGTGCGCCAGTCATAGCTCCAACTCGAATTGATGAGCGGTCAGTGGCATTATAAACTCAATAATCTTTAATTTGATAGAAAATAGACTACATAACTCTTTCTATATGAATTTCTATAAGAAAATTTCTAATAAGAGTTTTTCATTAACTAAATTTTTCATATACATAAGAGGAACCTGATAAGGTCTTCCACAGGAAAAGAAAGTACAAAAAAAAAGGAAATAAGTTAAGTCGAATTTCTCATCACTATCCGAGAATTTCAATATTTGAATTAAGATTTCATACGATAATGCTTATCTAATTTTATTTATTTTAGAATTTTTTTTTCAAATAAATCATGAATTTTCTATGATATTTAAGGATCTCATTGAAAACTTATAACTTGTCAAACAAATGTAAGAGAAAAAAGAATAGAGGTGTGACTAGCATAATGTCAATGATTGGATTCAAAATAGCATAGGCCTCGAGCAATTTGCTAAAGAAAAGACTACTCAAATAAAAGGTCAAATTAAGATAGTTACCAATGCAATTTCTATCAAGCTAACTGTCTTTTTGTAGCTGGATCACCAAGTTTTTGAAATACTCCATGTTTGAATTAAGCATATAAATCTGAGTCAACACCAGTAAAAACCTGATCAAAATCACGATGGTTGGAAGGTCGGTTAGTTGCATCTGCTAGAGGTCTTTCACGTTCGCGGAGAAGGGAGCTAGCTAGACATATTTAAATTTTCTCTTTAGAACACGAACCCATGAATCAATTTGTGAAGCTTTAGAACTTAACTTTTGGAGATTCAAAATGAAATTGTTGAGGTTTTTTCATTGGCCACATTTTTAAAACCAATATTTTAATATTCTCCAATGATTATTTCATGATTTTATCTTTAAATCTAGATTTTTTACCTTGAAAATTTGAGGATTTTTGATAAAGTCAAAGAATGATGAATTGATTATTTCAATCTTGATTATTATGTTTTTGATGAAATTTAATATTCATACTCTTTAAAGCTATGAAAAAATTGATTTTCTAATAAAATTATAGTTTTGTCCATAGGGACTCAAGATTGACTTTTGAAATGACTTTTTAAGCCCGGATTAGAAGTATGGTAATATGGGCATTGTTGAACTTGTTCTTAATAGATTGAAAGAGTTTTGAGGATATTCGAAAGTAAAAGGATAGTTTGTGACTGTTAGAGACTTGTGGTTTGGCGTTGAGGTAGGTTATGACTTAACTTTCTTTAGACTTTGCTTATATAGGAAATTATTATTTAAAATATGCAATGAGTTCGGTGAATTAGTTATTTATAATGACATTTGAGATGGATGGGTATAGTGATGTCAGAATTGGGGGCTTATACCGTGCTAAGGATATAGAATTTGGGTTATGGACTTGATATTAAGCCTTATAGTATGTGTTCATGAGGTGATTGATATCTTGAGATTTTTGTACATATTCGTTGTGTTTGACTTCATCTTATTATCATGATCATGAATACTCATTCATATCATGGCTCATTTCATTGGTACGATTGAAAACACAGATTTTGAAAGAAAATAAATTAGATTTTTTCGATTTAGTTCAATGCAGGATTCGAACCTAGATATATGATATATTATTGATTCAGTCCAATGTAGGATTTTTAGACCTAGATATATGATATTTTTATTATTTTCATCTGAAGCAGAATTTCAGGTGGGATATACGGACCTCGCGAGTCCCTCATGGACATTGCACACTACTTGAGGGATTGTATATCGGTAGGCATTGATCATTGTATATCATTACATATTATTATATATTATTGAATTATTTTATTCATAATTTATTATTGTGATAAGATGATCTATCTTGTTTATTGATATTGAACTATTGAGACTTTTTTATGTGCAGGTCTTGTAGTACTCTTTATTCAATGTAGTATCCAGTTAAGCTTAGTCGACCTATGATATTTATTGAGTACGGTGATTATAGTCACTCCTACTTTTTCTATATTCTTCTGATGCAATTTTTGATATGAGTAATCATCGTGGTTCGTGATTATGCATCTTGATGGCATTTTAAAGTTATTGTAGCTCCCCTGTTCGAAGTCTTTCTAGAATTCATCTATCCTTATTTCTGCTTATTTAGTTTTCCTTGAAAAGCTTTGTATTCTAGCTGGATATTTTGTATAAAAATCTCTCTTATACTTGTAACTTATGAATCTTGAGATTTCAGATTATTTTTCCCAATTTTATTTGAAGTGGTTTGTTCTTGATCTCATACGGTTGCTTTTATTTTGTTTTTTATCATTGTTGAGTTTATCTTGGATGAGTTGGATAGATGTTATTATAATTCTTGAAAATTTAGATTGCAATAACTCTCGATACAGTCCTCCAGTAGGGTCTTTGAGGGCCATTGAACTATCAATCCACTTTGAAAGGGGATTCCAATCTTTAGATTGTTACACTTTTTAAAATTGATTAAAGAGTTATCAAAAAATTTGTGACTTTTCAAGAACCTCTACCTAAAATGATAGATTTGTCCCTGAGTGGACTCTAATTGACATATTGGGTGTGTTTGGTAGGAAGGATAATATTTTCTAGAAAATAATTTTTAAATATTTTCATGTTTGATTAGTTTGAAAAGTATTTTCTAAATGAATTTATTTTCTACCAATTTAAGAAAAATGACTTCATAGCATAACACAAGGAAACTTTTGTCAAAACACTATTTCACCTCAATCCAATCCCGATACTTGATCTCCATTTGGGACCCAACTTCGTATTCGACTCCCAAACCTGAACTAGGAACCAAGACACAACCCGATCTTGACCCCGAATCAGACTTTTATTTAGGACAGACTCCCAGTGTTGACATCTAATTTTTATCTCTTTGTACCGTACCTATTTTACTAGGTTATTAGTTTACGTGAAATATTTATCACATATTACATTGTAACAAGAAATTTTCTTATATTAATACTATACTTAATTTACAATATATTATATCATTATTTATATTTTTTTTGTAAAGTAGAGATGCATTAATGATAAAGTAAAGGGAGTTTGAGCTCAATCCTGCTCCAATACAAAAAGAGTTGACACATTACATGCGCCTGCACATTTGAGATAGTTCTAGAGAAGGTTTTTTCGTCCATGTCATCTCATACAACATGGGCTACAAAAGGGGGGAGAGGAAACAAAAACTTTACAATTGTCCAAAAAATCTCTTTTTGCGTCTCCCTTTGCTAGAGCATCTGTTACTTTATTCTACTCTCGATAGCTATGTCGGACATGGGAATTTCCTAGTCTTCTTAACTTCAACCTGCAATCATGGATAAATGGGTTAAATAGAGAATTTCTAGATTTTAGCATTTTGATTATGTCTTCAGAGTCTATATTGATGATGAGAGGTGAAAAGTTATGTTTCGAAGAGCTAGAAGCTCCATGAAATTGTTAGAAGCATGCAGGAAAGTTTGAGAGAAAACTAGCACCCAATCACCATTAGCATTCCAAATGGCCCCACCAATGTCATCCTTACCAGGGTTTCCCAGACTAGCGTCATCAGTGTTGAGCTTAAAGTGATGCCTAGGGGGGATTCTAATTGATCTAAATGGTTTTACTTAAATTCTGATTCAGGGTGGGTTTAAGTTGGAAGAATTCAATGCTTTCGAGTAGACAGTATTGAAGGGTGTGAAGGAAGCTTTGTTGTTGAAAACATTTGAATTCCCGTTCTTCCAAATGTTCCAGGGGCAGAAGGGGAGGAGAGTAGACCAATTGAGAAGTTTGTCATAGTTTGAGTATTTGACAAGCCTCCAAGTAGTGTCCCAGTTAGAAGGATGGAACATATAAGTTATTACTCATAATAATTTCACAGATATATTTAGCATTACATTTATATTAAATCTTGTTATTATATTTTTATAATCAATTATTTCTTACTACAAAACGAATTCCTCCCTTTTTACTACATAGCATAGTTATTTGTACTAAGTTTGTACATAATTAGATAATAATGGATAGAAAAATTCTATCAATAGTTTCTAAATAGAAAAATTCTATCAATAGTTTCTAACTACATTATTAGTTTTTATATCAAATAAAATTGTATTTTACTCATGATTTTACATAACGTTTTATCACTCATATTACATTTAAAATAATATTCTCCGTATTACATTATTATTATTATTATCATCATCATCATCATCATCATCATCATCATCATCATCATCATCATCATCGTCTTCATTACATCCATTCCTAAATCTTTTAATTACATTTTTAGTTCACACTATATTACACGTGCATTTATCATTCAGGACTTTAACTAAATTAAATAAAAGATTTCTTATATGACATGTATCATTATATTTATGATTTTATCAATATTGTTTTATATTTTTGTTGTAGTATTTTCATATTTAAGTAATAACCCTAAATATGATTTTCAATTTCTTAAAAAAAAAAAGGGCCAATTTTAGCCTAATTGAGCACATGATTTCAGCGCCCAAACTAATCCAATTCATGGTCAATTAAATCCCCCAAAATTTGCAGCTATTTATGTAGCATGTTGCCGATATTAATAGTCTTCTCTCTCCTATCTAGATACCTAGAACCTAACTCATTTGATCCTTTTAATCACAACCGTTCATTCAATTTATCTAGATGACTTCAAAATTATTTAACCCTTAAAATTATTTTCTAAACCCTAATACATTTATGTTATTTTCTCAATCACCTCCAACTCTCCTCTTTCTTTCCATTTTATCTTATAAACCCTAACAACCTCCTTCAAGTATATTATTTCACCTATGAATTTGTATATTCTTTTCATTCTTGAACCCTTTTTTCACCTGCTTTTTTTTTCTTATTCTGACTCCGCTTATGGAATTACACTGGATATATTGTTGTTTTTTTATCTATTTATGATAAAAATTGAATCACAAAAATGAAAATCTTTGAGGATAGCTAATTCAGGGATAATGTGTTCCCGACCAAACGAGCTTTAATTATGTAAAGGGTCAAGTATTAAGGTAGGGCCGAGGTCAGGGAAGAAGATCTGGTCTCGAGTCAAGATTGGAGGTTTGGGTGTGGGTTATAGGGTAGGGATCTAGGTATGATGTCATATGTTAGTGTTAAGACCCATTTCGGGTCGAGGATCAAGTTGTGAGACGAGGTCGATGTTTGGGTCAGGGGTCAATCTCGAGTCAAGGTTGGATGTTCAAGCCTGGGTTATAGGGTGGGGGTTTGGGTCCAATGTCACATCCTAGTTTGTTAGATCTATCTTTTAGGTACCTTTTAGTATTTTTCAGGGAGAATGACATTATGTTGCTAGCCCTTTTTCCTTTTATCATTGAACAACTTTAGCTACTATTGTGTTCCGCTTTCTCAAAAATACTGAATTACAAATCTTAATTTTCATCATCTTCCTTGCCTCATACTTCAAAGTGTGCACAAATTTTGGTATAAATTATGTATGAGGTTGGATTTGCATTATATTATACTCTCATAACATCGATAATTTCAACATTTTTCTTTTCTCCTTTATTTTTAAATGATTCCCTAGTTGTGGTTACATTAACTTGAAACTCGAAATCTCAGCTATTATTAAATATACCTACCATTATGATACCAATGGAGAAAGTTAGATGTAATTGGTCATTTCTACTCTAGTAAGTTCATTGCGTATATGATGAATATTTTGTATAGGTTACCTCACATCTCATGATAAGTTACTCTTTGGAGTTTTCTTAATTACTAAATTGAGAAAATTGTGTATTTGGATACGTTGTTGCTCTGAAAGTACATCCAATTAATTTTTTATTTATTTTGATTGTCATGTAGAATGGACATGGATAAAGCTATATCAGGTGCCCCCATATCAAAGTGCAAAGTTGAAAGAGATAAGGCAATAGTGGCTTGACTATCCTCTAATTCACCTTAAGCTATATCTCAAACTATTGTTATTGAGCTTAATTGAGAGTTAGGTGATTTAATTGACCGGTGGAATGCTTACTGTTATTGGTTTGGAAAAGTGACAAAGCTACTTGACAAGGATAAAGCTAAGGGAATAGTATTTTTAAAATCCACGCATTCTAAAGTTATAGTAAGCACACCAACTTGTTAGTTAGCATGCATGGAATTTAAACAATACTATTGCCTTAGTTTTATCACTGTAGAGTAACTTGTCACTTTTCCAGACCAATAACATTCAGTGTTGCACCAGTCAACCAAATCGTCTGCCTCCTAAGTACGTTCAAAATAATAGTTACATTAGAATTTGAGTTGGCATCAGACACTTTGTTGTTATGGTGCATTAGAGGATACTCAGGTCGCAATATCAGTTATTTTATCTCCTTTGACTTCCTACTTTGACATGGAGTACTTGATATAGCTTTGTCCATGTCCATTCTGTAATGACAATCAAAATTAACAAACAATTGCTTGGATATACTTTTAGAGCAACTGTGTATACAAATTTCTTAATTCGGTAATCAAGAAAACTTTAAAGAGTAACTTTCCATGACATATGAGGTAATCCATACAAAATACTCATCATATAAGAATTTAACTCAATGGAGCAGAAATAATCAGTTACATCTAACAATCTATACTTAGTACTAGAATGTTAGGCATATTCAAAACTAGATGAGATTTTGAGTTGCCAGTTAATGTAACCAGAACAAGAGAATTGGTAAAAAGCTAAAAAGGAAAAGAAAAATATTGGAATTAGAGATGTTATGAGAATTTAATATAATGTAAATCCAACCTCATACATCATTTATAATAAAATTTGTGAAAGCTTTAAGTATAAGACAAGGAAGGTGATAAGAAGGATTTAAAATTGATTAGTTTTGAGAAAGTGGAACACAGTACTAGATGAAGTTCAATGCTATAAGGCAAAAGGGCTAGAAACACAATGTCATTCTCCTTGACAAACACTAAAAGGTACCTAAAAGATATATTCAGCAATCTAGGATGGGATTTTGTGCTTTTTTTATTCCAGATCAACCCCTCCTCAGAATCGACCCTCAACCCTAACCTCACCCTCGCCTCGTAACATGATCCTCAACCTGATCAGGAGAAAATAACCAAAATGGCCCTTGGTGTATAGGGTTTGAACTATTTTGATCCTTTACATACACCACCTTATTGAAATAATTCTTAATGTATATGAAAAAATGATCATTTTGGTCCTAGGCCCTAAACTAACAAAAAGGTAAAAAGTAATGTTAAATTAAATTGTGAATCCCACAAAATAGAAGCCTATATAGCAAATCCTTGCTCCCCCAGATCTTCTATACTTTCACCATTTCTTCTGTAATTCCCAATAGAAATTTGTTGTTATTTGATTTTAGTAACTCTGTGTTAAGTTTAAATTGTTTCTTTTCTTTTTTGGTCTCATTATTTACCACCTATTTACTAGTGAAAGCACATAAATAAGAGTCATGTAAAACTGAATTGTACTTCGACAAAGTAGAAATATTTTCTCTACTCTTCTACAGAGAATATAAATGTTGTAAATTAAAATTGTTCTATAATCCTCCATAAATTTATAGAATGATTTTAAATCTTTAGAATTAACCAATTTGAAATTGAGCAAAAAATGTCGATTGATTCTCTCTCCACGGTCACACCGAAACCCCCCAATCTAAATAATATCCATGAAGCCTTAAATACTACTAAATCATTCAAATCCATATTACTAGCTGATAATTCTATCCTAAATGGAGGTAGAATATGCCAAAGAAACTCAAAGAGATATTGTTCCCACAAGCAACCCTATGGATGGAATTTTCACTATGTCTATCTCTGAATCTCTGGATTGAATCGTGTTAATAGAGGATGATAAGGTAAGGATGTATTTTCCATGGAAATTAGTCGTGATTGTGAAGCTTGTGGGAAAAAGAATGTTACAACAAAACCTAAAATTAAAGTTACAAAATTTATCACAGTTATGTTTGTTAAAGAGGAAAACTTCACCAGAATTATTGAACAAGGTCCTTGGTTTATCAATGAAAGCTATCTATTTGTTCAATTTCAGGCACCTAATTTTCTTGCCTCGAAGGCTACACAAAATTGTAGTGTAATCTGGGTGCAATTACCACAATTACCGATGGGATTCTATAATGCAACTATACTATGAAAGATTGGGAATTTTATTGGCAAATTACTAAAAGGGGACACCTCCACCAGTGCTAATCTTAGGGGCCGATATGCACGCCTATGTGTATAAGTACCCTTTAAATACTCCTTGGAAATCCCATGTTCTCATTGGTTCTCATAAAAAAATCATCACATTTTTAGGGGAAGGTTAACTATGTACAGGATGCGAACGATTGGGTAGCACCTTGACATTGTGCCCATTTAAGGATGTCAACCTTTCCAGCACCACCTCAAATACTAATGATATTATATTTGATGGAGATAAATCCCAATACCAGGAATGGATCACAGTAAGTTTTGATCGAAAGAAGAAGGCGAATCGCAAACCTAATCCTTCCAAAAATGCTTCGACAGAAATTATAGGTAACCAATATTTGGGGATTTATGGTGATTGATGCACCATGGAAACACGGTACATTCGATGTCTAAAATAATGAAATTATGATTGCACTTAGATTATTTTGATGGATATGAAGTGTTTCTTGCTTGATTGCAGGAAAAATAGGTACGAAGCACCTTGGAATAAAAAATAAAGGAAAAAACTTAGAATAAGATGAAGTATGCTCAGCCTACGAGTTAGTTTACAAGTCGTCAAAACATCATACGACTCGTAGGCCTACTCGTGAATAAAACGGTAACCAGAGATAAGCTGAAGAAACTAAGTGAAAGATGTTCATGACTCGTAAGGTGTCAAGCAATCGTACAGAGAACAGAAACTCAAGACATCATTTAGAGGTGAATTAAGAGAATAAGACAAGTTGTAAAGTCTGATGACGACTCAGAACGACCAGTCATGAGCTGACCTGTGTACAAAAGCCATGAAGAACAATGCCCAGGTGGTAACGAGTGAAGACCACGCGTTGTAAGTTACAGTTATGACTTAGGAGGATGAATCGTAAGGATAATAGAAACCTAAAGACCTGGAAGATCAGCCACTAGAGTACTTACGACTAGCACTGTATGACTCATAAGAATACCTTACAAGTGAACTACGCGAGTCGTATCTTGTGCCGACATACTTTTTATATTTTATGTTAATTAGGATTTATGAATTATTTTAAGATACTATAAATACCTTAGGGTTATTATTTTATTAAGTTATGCACTTTTACAATACTTTTACTACTTTTAACATACTTTTCTCTTTGAGATTTTGTTCTTGAGATTTTGGGTTTTATTGAATTGAAGATTTTAGATTTTCTTCCTCTTATTTTTGTGCAATTACTTACATGTATTCTTTATTGATTATCATGGATTGTTACATGAATATGAGTGGCTAACTTCCTTGACTAGGGTTGTGGGAACCCTGGTAGATTAACTATGTAGAGGAAGTGGGAGATTCATCTATTCTATTGTGATTGTATATATCTTAATCCTTTTCATATTAACTAACCTCAAAGCTACTGCAGAGGCTTGTGGATTGCCTGTATTCGACAATATCCCCACAAGGGAGTTTGAGATTAGGAAAAGGAGATTAAGACAGTAATATGAGATTCATGTCCATCTTATAATTCCACCATCTTCTATAATCAACTTGAGACCTAAAAGGTGAAAGTTAGACTGAGGTTATATACAAGGAGCAATAAGGAGACACCCTAAAATCATAAGGTAAAGAGTGAGATTTATCATCACATTCATAAGATGGGTGATAATATATAGCTTGTTGACTTTGCATACAGAGCAAGAGAATAGGTGAGTTGAACACGAAAAGTTTACAGAGTTGAGAAGACAAAGGGAACATAGTCCTAGTGTTCGTCTTCTACTGTTTACAAACCCAAGCATTCAAGTTTGGTGACTACTTACAGTTAATTCCTAATTCCCCTATTTACTTTTCTACACTGCCCATGAATTTCATCAAGATAAGAGATAGTTCAACATTTTTCTTGTGGGTTCGACCCCAACCTGATTTTGGTTACTATATTTGGCATCGACCATAGCATACTTATTTGGAGGTTAGTTTTTGGGCGACATCAAATTTTGGCATCGTTGCTGAGGAAGACGGTGTGAATTGTTGATTGAATTTGGTGAAGTTTGCGGGTTTTATTTTAATTTGTTGAATTGGTATACACCGGTGTATGTCAAATACTAGGAGAAGAGGCAATCCCTTACTCTCTTTTGATTCAGAGCCTAAAAGAGTTCTTTAAATACCGCGAAGGATGTCAAAGCATGTTCATGATGGTGTTTCTGCTGGGGTTTGAGACTCTCAAATTGTACTTCCTCCTTCACCTGTTGATCCCAATATAGCACTTTCTCATACTCTAGGAGATCCACATAATTTTATAGATAGACTAACGGAGCTCTTATTAGAGAAAGTAGTAGAGGAGGCATGTTTAGCTGAAGAGGCTAGGGTAGCACAACAAGCAGAATTAGCCAAACCCAAAAAAGTGGTTGAGCGTCGAGATAGAGTTTAAAGAGGCAAAGCTCCAATGATTCCTGCATACTATCATCTTTAGCCATATGATAAAGACGAGGACATGGTATATACTGAACCTACTAAGACAGGAGCCATCATTTATCCTGTTCTACCCCTCCATTGTTAAATTTGACATTACTAGTGTAATGATCTAACAGCTAAGCCTGAAGGGTATGTTTTCGGGATCAGCAGCAGATGATGTGAATATGCATCTTGATAATTTTACTGGTATCTATACAATGTATACCATTTCAGGGGTGAATCAAGAAGTTTTGAGATTGAGGTTATTCCCATTGTCACTAACTAGAGAAGTATCACTATGGTTAGGAGAGCTTTTAAGAGATTCAATCACTACTTGGTATGAATTATGTAGAAAATTTTTGAACAGGTTCTTCTCTCCTGCAAGGATGTTATATTGAAAGATGAAATCTACAATTTCAGATAACCAATTGCAGAATCCATGTATGAGGTGTGGTTTAGGTTAAAAAAGATGTTGAGCATGGTACCTAATCACCAAATTATAGGATCTAACTTGTTAGAAATCTTCTATAGATCATTGAATATCAGTTCTAGAGCAATGACAGATATGATTTTTAGAGGTGCATTCATGTGTCTTTGGTGTAACGCTGCTAAAGAAATGCTAGATGATATTTTGGTGATCAATCAAGGTTGTCATTCTAGAGATACTGAGAGTGATAAAAGTACATATGCTATTAGAGAAACTAATGATTATTGAGTTGGTCATGATTTAGTTTCACAAGAGGTTGCCCAGCTTCGAACAAACATTGGGCTTATTATAAAATAATTCGCAATAATGAGTGATGAGAAAGTAAATGTAGTAGGGGCACAGAGTTATACATCTAGAACTTTTGAAACTTAGTCTAAAGAGAAAGCGAACTATCTTGATCGTCATTTGGTAGATTTTGGAGCCCAAGGGCAAGGGAATTAAGGTTAGAAATATTACAATGATAGATACAGAGAGAGAAGCAGAGACCGAGATGGTGATTGGAGATGCAAAGATGACTACAAGGAGAAGAGTGACAGATACGTCCCACCAGGTAACCGGGATACTGAGACTAGACTAGAGCAATGTTGTCTAGATTAGTAAAAGGCCATGAAAGTCAAGAGAGCTAGCTCAAGGAGATTAAGGCGGACATGTCAGGGTTGAATCATAAAGTTGAGTCACATGCTACCGCAATCAAACAACCGGAGCAACAGTATGGCCAGATATCGGCCACATTGAATCAAAAGCAACTTGGCACTTTTTCTAGTAATACGGTGGTAAATTCGAAGAATGATAGTCACTGCCATGCCATTACCACTTAGAGTGGTAAAGCACTATGGATTCATCGACATCCACTTTGATCGATTCAATGAATGAAGATAACCTTGTTTCTATTGATAATAGTAGCAAGCAAAACAAAGAAAAAGATATGGGCAGGGAGCCTATTTTGAAAACTATGCCAAGATATCGCCCTCCTTTTACTCAAAGGCTGAAAAAAATCAACAAGAGGGTAAGTATAAAAAAATTTTATCTATGTTAAAGGAGCTATCAGTCAATATACCACTTGTAGAGGTATTTGAATAGATTCCAGGATATGAAAAATTCATTAAGGAACTAATCACCAAGAAGAGGTTAATCAATTATGAGCCAGTCAATAATATTCATCACTACAGCGCTGTCACTATTAGATCATTGGTAGAGAAGAAGGAAGATCCTGGTTCTTTCACCATTCCTTGTACCATTAGGTATTTCAACTTCACTTAGGCAGTATGTGATTTAGGATCCAGTATCAACCTCATGTCATTAGCCATATTAATGCAGTTGGGGTTGGGAGCTCCTAAACCATCCACCATAAGACTAGTGATGGCAGATCAAATGGTGAAAAAACTAGTTGGTATTCTATATGATGTATTGGTGAAGGTGGCTTCTTTTATTTTTCCTATTGATTTTGTGATATCAGACTATGAAGTGGACTTTCAAGTTTTAATTATTTTGAGAAGACCATCCTTAGCTATATGAAGGACATTGATTGATCTGGAGCTAGGATATTTGACATTGTGACTCAATGATGAATAGGTGATATTCAACGTATGTAAGTCTATGAGGTAGCCGGATGATTTAAGGGTAATATCTATGATTGATGTGTTTGATGAAGATACGGGCTCATTCTACGATATTGATGCAGTGACTATTTGGGATAATAGTTTTGAGGTTGTTTTTATTGAAGAAAGGTCAGCTGTTAAAGCTTTGGCAGCCGTGATCAGAAACTTCAAAAGCGATGGTATTGTTGACTATGATGAGATGGTATGTGCACTCTATGGGTGTGGTTCTTATAATTTTACATTAAAGAAACTTGATTTGGATCAAAAAATAGAACCACTCGCCCATCTTAGAGTTGAAGGCCCTTCCCTCTCATCTATGATATGCATTTTTGAAGGCCAACAATACTATCCAGGTAATCATTATAGCTGACTTGATACAGATAGAAGTGGAAGCTTTATTATTAGTGCTACAAAAATTTAAGAGGATCATAGGTTAGTTCATTGCAGATATTAGGGGTATCCCGCCTATTATTTGCACTCATAAAATCCTACTTGAATCGATTGTATCCCAAGTATAGAACATCAGCGTGAACTTAATCCTCCTATGAAAGAAGTAGTGAAAAAAGAGATAAATAAGTGGATAGATATTAGTGTAGTGTATCCCATTGCTAATAGAAAGTGGGTCAATCTGGTATATTGTGTTCCGAATAAATGCAATATTACTGGTGTACCTAATGAGAGGAATGAGCTAGTTCTGATGAGGCCACAGTATAGAGAGTGTGCATGGGATTACAAAAAATGAATGCATGGACTCAGAAGAACCACTTTCCCAATCCCTTTATGGACCAGATGCTTGATAGACTTATGGGCAGATGGTGGTACTAATTTCTAGATGGGTATTCAAGCTATAACCAAACCACTATTGCACCTAAAGACCAAGAGAAAAAAACCTCCACTTGTTCTTTTGGACCTTTGCATTCAGACGTATGCTATTTGGGTTATGTAATGCTCCAGCCATATTTTAGAGATGTATGACGCCGATCTTCTCTGACATAGTAGAAGACGCCATCAAAGTTTTTATGGATAATTTCATAGTAGTTGATGATTCTTTTGATGACTGCTTGGTTCAGTCAAAAAATGCTCTATGAAGATGTGAGGAATGCAATTTGGTACTTAACTGGGAAATTTGTCATTTCATAGTTAAAGAAGGTATTGCTCTTGGGCACAAGATTTCAAATAGGGGTATAGAGGTAGATAAGCTAAGATTAAAGTGATTGAGAAATTACTTCCATCAATTTCTGTGAAGGGTATTTGAAGTTTTTTAGGACATGCTAGATTTTACAGGCACTTCATCAAGGACTTTTCAAAGATTGCCAATCCTCTCTGTAGGCTTCTTGAGAAAGAGGTAAAGTTTGATTTTGATGAAGCATTCTTGGAGGCTTTTGAATATCTCAAAGAGAAGTTGATGACGGCTCCTATCATCGTATCTCTGGATTGGTCCTTACCATTTGACATTATGTGTGATGCAAGTGAAGTGGTCTTAGGTGATGTACTAGGCCAAGAAAAATAAAATATCTGGCATCCCATCTACTATGCCATCAAGGCACTAAACCTTGCTCAAAAGAACTACACAGTTACTGAACAAGAGTTGTTAGCATTTATTTTTGCATTTGAGAAATTTGGTCATATCTGATTGGGACAAAGGTAGTTGTACACACTGATCATGTAGCATTGAGGTACTTAATAGTGAAAAAGGATACAAAGCCTATACTAATTAGGTGGGTTCTCTTGCTTCAAGAGTTTGATTTTGAGGTTAAGGACAGAAAAGACACTAAAAAACAAGTTGCAGATCATTTGTCTAGACTTGAGGAGGAAGCTATACAGAAAGTTGAAGATAGGCTCGAGATTGATGATAGTTTTCCAGTTGAACTGATATTGGCTGCCACTAATGATCTGATTCCATAGTTTGTTGATTTGTCAATAATCTAGCAAGTGGTCTAGTCCCAAATGATCTTTCCTTCCAGCAGATAAAGAAATTTATGCATGAGGTAAGGAAATTTTTCTGGGATGAACCTTAATTATTCAAAATCTGTGCGGATGGGGTTATTCATAGATGTATCCTTGAAGTAGAGATGATGAGCATCTTTGAGGCTTGTCATGCTTCACCAGTAAGGGGTCACCATGGAGGAACCTGCACAGCTCATAAGATTTTGTAATATGGATACTACTGGCCAAAAATCTACAAGGGCACTCATAATTTTGCTTTAGCTTATGATCAACGTCAACGGCAACGTAATATCTCTAGGCTCCATGAACTTTCAATGACTCCTATTTTAGAATTAGAATTATTTGATGTATGGGGTGTGAATTTCATGGGACCTTTTATGTCCTCTTTTGGTATGAAGTATATCCTGGTAGTGGTGGACTATGTCTTTAAATGGGTAGAAGTGGTTGTGCTCCCCAATAATAAAGAAAGAAGTGTTATGGCATATTTAAAAATATATATCTTTTCAAGATTTGTCACGCCACGTGCAATCATTAATGATGGGGGGTCACATTTTTGTAATTAGCTATTCAAGAGTCGGTTTGAGAAGTATGAAGTGAAGCACTAGGTGGCAACACCTTATCATCCATAGACTAGAGGACAGGTTGAGGTGTCCAACAGAGAAATCAAGTCCATTTTGGCAAAGACAGTTAATGCCAATAGTACAGATTGGTCAAGAAGGCTATACAATGAATTTATGGGCTTACCACACAGCTTTCAAGACTCCCATAGGTGTTTCTCCTTATCAGTTGGTGTATGGTAAAGAATGTCACTTTCCTGTTGAACTTGAGCACAAAGCACTAAGGCATTGAAGAAGCTGAATTTTGAGTGGCAAGATGTAGTAAAGTCAAGGATGAACAAGATGAATGAGTTGGATGAATTTTGAATCTATACTTATGAAAGTTATGCACTTTACAAAGAGAATATGAAGTTGTATCATGATCACAAAATTGAGAAAAGGATATTTAAGAAAGGTGACCAGGTATTACTCTACAACTCAAGGCTTTTCTTTTTTTTCAGGTAAGTTGATGTCTAGATGGTTTGGTATACTTATTATGCTAAGATTGTTCCCATATAGTGCTTTGGAATTGAAGAGGGATGGTGAAGCCCCATTCAAAGTAAATGGTCAAAGAGTAAAACATTATATGGGTAACATTAAGGAAATTAATTTGATTTTTGAGATAGACCTTGGTGAAGTCTAAGTAACCAAGGCAATTGCATCGTGTCGCGATGTTAAATCAAGCATTGCATTGGAGGCAACCCATAAGGCTAGTTGGTGAAATCTAGTATCCAACTTAGCCAGGTCGTACTATGACATTAAATCAAGTGTTGCGTGGGAGGTAATCCATGTTTTTGAACTTAATAAATTATAGGGTAATATGTGTGTTCAGTGTGCAGGATTAAAAATTGCAAAAAAGAGCCAGAAATTCCAGAATGTAGGCCATACCTACTCTTTATGATTTATAACTTAACATGAAGACTCGTTAAAAGAAGTCATAAATAAACATATCCAGGTAAGAATTTTCTGGAGTCCTTACAACTCTCAAAATGAGTGTAACCTCTGGTTACAATTCATCACATTGAAACGTACCAACTCCAGAACAAAGTAAGATCTTCCAGTCTTTACGTATAGAGTAAGCAACCTGTAAGCATTGGTTATGAGTTATATGCATGACTCGTAACCAGACTTCCCAGGTCAAAGGTTACAGGTGATATTCCCAAATTACAAATCTCGTTAGAAAGTATAACCGCTCGCTCTCAAATATAGAACCCAACTAGGTTAGGATCGAATCCCACAGGGAATACTGCACAAACTAAGTGTTATCTTTTTTAACAGACTGTTGATCGAAGGTTCTAGAGTAAAGGGTGTTTTGAATTGTTAACAGTATTAGGTGTTTGTAACAGGTAGTGTTCCAACTAGTGAATTTTAATGCAAGTAGTGATTCAATAGGAGTAGACAAACTAGAGTTATGTTCATCGAGATGTACAAGAAGCCAGGGTTGTGATTTACCTTAAAGTTCCAATTTATAACTTCAATTGTAAGAGTTATTGAATTCTAAAGTTTACCCATTTGTTTCTCAACCTAAATGGATAGTTTACCCTTTAATTCTTTCGAACTTAAAGAATGTGTTGGTCTATTCAACTAGTCTCTCATGTGGGTTAATCCTTGTTAACGCATTAACCCTTAACCCAAAGGCTAAAGTCTTTAGATTTTATGTAAACCTCTTATTTTCCCAACATACACCTTTTTACTCAAACAAGTGATTTCTTGGGCTCACCCTTCAAGTTTGCAACCAAGAAAAGTTATTAATATGAAGAAGGGTTTATACAATCTCAATTACATATGAAAATTAAGTATTCTCATAACCCCAAACAGCTATTCACATCAAGGCTCACATAACCCTAGTTATGGGGTTTAGCCACACATCCCAAGAGGAGAAGAAGAAATCATTGTGTTTTTCACAAATAAATTCAGAAAATTACTTACAAAAGTTACAATAATTATTCTTGAATCCTCAATGAAATATGAATAAAATGGCTAGATCCACAATAGTAGCTTGAATCACAGAGAAGACTATATTACAAATAAGTTTCAAAGATGGAAAATATGATAAAGATACCTAAATAAAACCTAAACTGGGTATTTATATGTTCCCAGGTATTGGGATTTAAAATTTGAACTTATTAAAGCCGCGTCAAAGTTGACAGTCACATTGAGGGTCCTTTGGTAGCCTGACGGTCCATCACGTGAATCATCGTTGACGGTCCCAAGATGCTACCTTCTGGTTAAGGCATGACGGCCCATAACTAGCCTGACAGTCCGTCGCGTGAACCATCACTTGATCACTTGAGATGCCATTCACTATTTCAGCTTGATGGCCAAGTTGATGGTTCATCAGGGGTTTGATGGTCTGTCACTTGGACCATTACAGGATTCATCCACTTGGTCCATTCCGTTTAGCCTTGACGGTCACCTTAGCGGTTCGTCACTTGGCTGACGGTCTGCCAGTTTGACCTTCAATGACCTTTTTCTTCTACTTTTCCAAGTTTCTTCTTCATCTAAATCCTTAACTTAAAAACACTAAAATCCAGTATCCAATACAACATAAGTTTCTTGCAAACGTACAATTATCCCTTGAAAAATATGTAAAATATTTCGTCAAAAGACGGAACATCAACACCCTCAACTTAAGACAATTGTTTGTCCTCAAGCAACTCAGCACCAAATCGTATACATGAATAATCCAATGAGGGGCATTCAACTGTTGAAGTAGATCTCATACAACCACTCAACTGTTATCTCACTCATATGGTCTCAACACATCAGGATCTATAACTAGCATTATTTACAATTTATCACACACATAAACATTGATGCAATATCCTACAGAGATTAGCAAAACTAAGCGTAACTCAAGTTTCCCTCATAGTCAACGAAGTCCACCACTCATTATTCATTTGTCTTATGGACAAAAATAAAGACTCTCGTACTCAGCAAAGAAGTTGTAAATATAGCATTCATACCCATAGGCTTGCCCTTATCACCTAATGCTTCCTTATTGATTTACAAAGATCAAGCAGGTCTCTCTCAGGCTTGTAATGAGGTTCTGAGGCTAGGTGAGGGCAAATTTTGGGAAAAGTGACTTAGTTCTAACTTTACTCTCTTTGCCCTTGATTTCTACTCACCAAGACTACTGCTTTATGAGCTCACATACAATCTCTATTATTCATTCACACTTTTTCCATAACCATCTTTGTCTTTTCTTTTTTTTATAAGCGTCAGCCACCCTCAACTTATGTTGATACAGTTAGCTGAGGTGCATAATATCTAATTAGACCAGGGCTGAATGCTTCATTTTAACTCTAGACCACTTTTTCATTAAACTACTAACGTCCCGATAATAGCCACCCTCAACTTAGGTGTTTTACCTAAGTTAAGCTGCACAGTATCCAATATTGGACCAGGGCCAAAGTTAGGTGCTAACAACCTAAAGAGAGAGAATCAGAGTTATTAAAAATGAAGAAAAACTAACATAATCTCAAAAAGGGGTTCAAAAATGGAAAAATCTTTTTGGTGGGTCATTCATTTCGGCTAAGTGGACAAAAAGTACAAGGGGGTCTTCTATCCAATCTTATTGAATCAACCACAAAACAACATCAATGAACTGGACAAGTTCTAGGTGTATCACTATGGAAGAATTAAAACAAATACTCACACACAGAGGCAATTGAGTTAACACTTATTCTAAAGACTCTTTGGATTTACATCACATGGTCATGCACACTTTACATCCTAACGCCAATTACAGAATCACCAATGGTTTTTCAACATAAAATAAGCGACAAGGAGAAATAGTCATACAAAAAAGTGCTAAAAGAGAAGACAATTCATAAATAATATCAATAAATGGATATTTACATCACAATCACTTAGGAAAAGAAAATGCAACCTAGACATATTGGTTCTACTAGATAGAACATGGGACGAAAAGAACACAGGCAATAAAAACCTCTGTGGTACAAGTATACCCACCCCCACTAAGAGTAAATACTCTGTCCTCAATGCATAAAAGTAAAGTAAAAAGAAAGAGAATACTTGTAAAGCCTCTCTGTCAGATGAGGCATCAGTTAAATGTGGTGAGGCTTATTTGGCCTCACCTGCAGCAACGCTGAACCCTATAGTGGTAGGGGTACTCACAATATCATCCTCCTGAATTGGAGGTATCTTAACTTGAGTCATGTCTAAAATAGGCCCCCTAGCTAGCGCAGTACTGGTGGAAACTCTTGCAACTTCATCTACGAGCTTCTTCTGTCTGTTCTCTTCATCTCTCCTTAAACTCTTTGCAGCATTTCTCATATCTCTTTCTTCTCGTTCTTCTGGTGTCATTGCTTTATGTCTTCTTCTTTTGGTGGTTTTTCTATCCACACTTTCATCTACCTTCTTGCCTTTGTCTTTCAACGGGTTTCCCATAAGGTCAACAAGATCCTCGCCTTCATCACTGATGACCAAAGTTGGATCAAATATAGGCTGCATTAGTTTCTCTTAAGCTCGGCTATATCAGTCTGTGCCTGCTTGAACTCAGCCATAAATTTTACAAAATCCAACAATGATAGTGCATCCAACCTCTTATTTATGCGCTCCTTTATATCATTCATTCTTTCCTGAATCTTCTTATACGGCTGTAAGGATTCATCCATAATGTGATCAACAAAGGGCTTGAACTGTTTTTCCCAAGTGCTCAACTGTTTCTCAAACTTTTTCTGCTGCTTAACAGTCTTGGTAAAAAAAATTTGTGTCAACCTGTACTCCAAATATTAGGGTGGGACAGATGCAGTGTTTGAAGTCCCATTTATTGGCGGTATCGATGCTAATCATGCAGAAGTACTAGGTGTCACATAATCGGGTGGCACATAAGTAGTGATAGGCAACGGCTCACCTATGGGAATCTCAGAAGTTTTGGGAGCTGGAGCTGATTGCATCTGATAAGAAGGAGGTTCATTGACTCGTATTTTATATTTTGAGTCATATTTTGTCTTTTCAATGTCCTGCCTATAAATTGCCCCACCTTATTGTCAACTCCTCAGATTAAAGGTACATTAGCTTACCTGCATAATTTTATAATCAAACACGAAAATGGTAACGCGCTTGCCACTTTATGTGCCCGAACAAATATCTCATTAGCAATAATTTGGCCAAAATCAATCTTTAGCCCGGCAATCAGACTAGCCACCAACACAACCCTACGTCTGTCCAAATTAGCATCTCTCCCTATCAGCATTAACCTCAATCGAACAATGGCCCACCAAAACTTATCTTGAAAGCTAAGAGATGATTTAACAATGCACTCTCACGGTTTTAGTGCCCAGGATGGGTTTCCATCATCAGTAAATAGCCTCTATAACCAAGGCCTTTGAGTGAATGTCGTGGTCATACAATGCTCAAGCTCTAGACTATAACCAAGGCCTTTGAGTGAATGTGGTGGTCATACGATGCTCAAGCTCTGGAACTACAGTTGGTGCTTCATAGTCAGGCCCAAACAACATCATATTCATTGTATGGGCTGATATATCAATGTTAAACCCTCTGATCGGAACTGATTCCCTATTGGGAAAATCTAAAATTTTTGAGCCCTTGGGATAGTTTTTCTCTGCTAGTTCCAAATAATTGGTAAAAAATTCCCATACAAGGTTTGGTTGGTATGCCTCGAGAGGTTTGATCATCCAGGCTAACTCATATTCATTGAATTTCTGTTCAAGCTCTGGATACTCATGCAACTCAGACGTTGCTATCTGATGCTCTTCGGAGATTGGACTCTTGATTGGCCTGGTTGCAGTTGGTTCCAAGCCATCAATGTATTTATCCCTTGCTCCCTCAACTTGCCACCTTATTGCTTTTCTCGTTTGAGGGTCTTTTCTTAGCCATATTAGCATCCTCAGCATCCGATGCCTCAACTTGGTCAGGGTTTGATATATTGACCCCTTCCTCGTTGGGGCTAGAACTTATGCTACTGGAAATGCTCTCACTTTTCTCTTAAGACTGGGAGAGCACCTGATTTATCCTGTCATATTGCCTAGCATTGAAAGTCGAAGCCTCCTTACTCAATGTCGGTTCTGTCCTTCCCCATTGCGTTCTTCCATCGCCTCTGGTTAGGGGAAGTTTTCATGCCATATTACCTGAATAACATATCAATAAATAGTTGGATCAAAATCAAAAAGAAAAATTACTATAAACATGACTTAACTGAAGGGTTGATGGTCCGTCGGAATCATGATGGTCCGTCACCCTAGCCATCAGGCCTTAACTAGTGACTCCATTATCAGGTAGACTTGCGATGGTCGACCCGACGATCCGTCAAGTCGTCCTTCATGGCTGAACCAGTAGTTCTAGCTTTAACAACATTGCGATGGTCTATCTAACGGTCTTTCGGGGGTTCGACGGTCCGTCAAGCTGACCGTCAGCCTCACTTCTCACTTTCAAACTTCACTTTATTATTTTGTCAAACACCTGAATGATATTCCTTATAATGCTTACAATCATGGCATTAATTTAGAGTTTAAGCACAAATTTTGCCATTTTTGGTCTATGGGTTACTCAGACTTCACCCAGACCAGTGTACACCAGAGTTCAACCTAGAATCAGAATCATAACAAAACAAACAAGATGAAAATTCTTTCAATCAATTAACAACATTCATATTTCATGTTTCCCAAATTGGAAAGCAAAAGTAAGGTTGTGATCATACCTTGATTTTGCAGTAACTTCACTACTCTGACTTGCAAACTCAGAATAAACGAAAACTTAAAGCCTTTATCAGTTATTACTAAATTGATTTTTGATGTGAGAAAGAGAAGGATTTTTGTTTAAATAGGAGAGAAAGGGAAGAAGGAGAGTCCTAAGAGGAGATTACTGATCCTTGGTACTTTGATTGCAGAAGAAGTTAAATAGTTTTAGGATTTGAAAGGATGGCAACGTATGTAACCATTTCCTTTTATCGTTTTAAAACCATTTAGGTCGGATAAGGAAAATTTATTCAGCATTGAATTTTAACTGACCCGACCCATCAGACTAGGGTTAAGTTGACGGTCGACCTGATGGTCCGTCAGGTGTATCGTCGCACCTTACCAGAACCATATCAATCATGCCTTGGTGCAACGAACTACTTGACGGTCCATCACAGATGTGATGGTCCATCATGCCTCCCATCAGTATAATTCAGAGACTTCATATTTTAGCTTTGTGTTGACGGTAGTATTGACAGTGATTTTGATAGCCTGTCAGACACGTGATGGTCCATCAACTTGGCCGTCAAGCCTTATCCAGAATGTCCATTTTTGACTATGGCTTTGACGATTCCATTGACGGTCAGTTGTGGATTTGATGGTCCATCAACTTTCCCATCACCCTCTCTCAATCAGGGAAAATCCTTTCTTTCTGTATTCTCATTCCTGCACACTTCACAAACATACCAAATTACACAAAAATAAAAAATAAACTCTACCTATGCTTACAACAACACTTTGTGGGTTGCCTCCCACTAGCACCTGATTTATTATCGTGGCACAACTTAGTTATCTCGATTACTCAGACTTCATCGAGATAGATGGTAGCTATGCACTTTACTGATTCCATTGGACCGATATACAGCTTCACTCATTTCCCCTTAACCTTGAAGACACTTTCGTCCTCATTTTAAAGTTCAACTGCTCCAGATGACTAGACTTGGTTAACTTTGAATGGGCCAGACCATTTTGACTTAAGTTTACCTGGAAAGAGCTTCAGCCTGGAATTGAAGAGGAGTACCCAGTCACCATTTTGAAAGTCGCATTTTTCAATTCTCTTATTATGGTACTACTTCATCTTTTCCTTGTACAAGTCTGCTCATTTATAATCCCTGATACGGAACTCGTACATCTCACTTGGTTTCCCCAGTCGCAACTCTATTGCCTCATTCCAATTCAAATTTAACCTCTTGAGTGCCCACACTGCCTTGTGCTCCAATTCAATCGGCAAGTGACATGTCTTACCATAAACCAATAAGTATAGTGACATGCCAATGGGTGTCTTGAAAACCATTCTATATGCCCACAAGGCATCATCCAACTTCCTAAACCATCTTGTCTACTTGCATTCACCGTCTTGGTAAGAATGGATTTTATCTCCCAATTTGAAATCTCTACTTTCCCATTAGTCTGTGGGTGATATGGAGTCTCCACCTTGTGTTGCTTAACACCATATTTCTCCAAGGTATCCCAGAATACACGGTTGTAAGAATGTGAACCACCATCGCTTATGATGGTACGTGGTTCTCCAAAACGAGAAGATGTTCCTTTTGAGGAATGCAACCACTCTTTTTCCTTCATTATCAGCCAAGGAAACATCCTCAACCCATTTTGACATATAATTGATGGCAACCAAGATGTATTTCAACCCATAAGATCTCACAAAGGGACAAATGAAATCAATGCCCTAGACATCGAACAACTCCATTTCAATCTTTTTTGTCATAGGCATCTCATGGTGCTTTGAAATTGACCCTTGTCTCTACATTGGTCACATCTTCTCACAAACTCATATGTATCTTTGAATAAGGTCGGCCAATAATAACCACTCTGCAGCACTTTCCCTACAGTACGGTCACCTGCATAGTGACAACCGACCGGAGAAGCATGATAAGCTTCCAAGATACTCAACATGTCCACCTCTGGAATACACCGCCTGATAATGTTATCTGCACACCATCAAAATAAATATGGCTCATCCCATAAGTAGTGTGTAACATCATGGAGAAACTTTTTCCTTAGGTGAAAAGAAAGATTCTCTGGGATAATTTCACTTACCATATAATTTGCAAAGTTCGAGTACCAAGGTACTCTTTCAAGCACAGAAGCTCAACCTCGACTGCTTGATCTCCCTTAAGTTTGGACAGGTGATGTACAACTTGATTCTCGTATCCTTTCCAATCTTTGACTTTAAAGTCAAACTCTTAAAGAAGCAGCACCCATATGATTAACCTTGGAGCAGTATCCTTTTTTGCCATTAAATGCCTCAAAGCGGCGTGGTCTATATGCACTACCACCTTGGTCCCCAATAAATAAGCACAAAACTTCTCAAATGTATAAACCACCACAAGAAGTTACTTCTCAGTCACAGTGTAATTCTTCTGAGCCCCATTCAATGCCTTGCTTGCATAATAAATAAGATGAAACAACTTTTTTTTTGGCCAAGCACAGCCCTAAGCGTTACTTCACTTGCATCACACATGATTTCGAATGGCATATACCAATCTGGTGCAACAATGATTGAGGCAGCAACTAATTTCTATTTAAGGCATTCAAATTCCTTCTTGCAATCATCATTAAATAAGAACTTGGACTCCTTCTCCAAAAGCTTGCAAAGTGGGTTTGTAATTTTAGAGAAGTTTTTTATAAATCGACGATAGAATCCCGCATGACCAAGGAAACTATGAATTCCCTTTACTGAAATAGGAGAAGGTAGTTTCTCAATAACCTTGACCTTTTCCCGATCGACTTCAATTCCCTTAGCTGAAATTTTATGACCAAGAACAATGCCCTCCTTCACCATGAAGTGGCATTTCTCCCAATTCAATACTAAGTTGAACTCCCACATCTTTGAATGCTCTACTCATATTTACCAGACATAGCTCAAAAGAATCACCCACCACTGAAAAGTCATCCATAAACACCTCCAAGGTGTCCTCCACCATGTCTGAGAACATAGATATCATACACCATTGGAAAGTGGCAGGTGCATTGCATAAATCAAATGGCATTCACTTGAAAGCAAAAGTACCATACAGGAAAGTGAACGTGATCTTCTCCTGATCCTTTGTTGCAATAGAAGTTTGGTTATAACCCAAATACCCATCCAAGAAATAATACCAACCTCTTTTCACCAACCAATCAAGCATTTGATCCATAAAAGGCATTAGGAAGTGGTCCTTCAGAGTCCATGAGTTAAGCTTATAGTAATCTATGCAAAATCTCCACCTTGTCACATGCCTGAGTGGAATCAACTCATTTTTCTCATTTGCCACTACAGTCATGCCCTCTTTCTTGGGCATACATTGTATGGGGCTTACCCATTTACTATCAGAGATGAGGTATACAAATCCTACATCAAGTCATTTAATGATCTCCTTCTTAACCACTTCTTTCATCAGTGGGTTAAAGTGGCGTTGGTGCTCAATGGCTGGTTACAATTTTCCTCAAGCTGAATCTTATGAGTGTAAATACTGGGAGGAATTCCAATAATATCAGCAATAGTCCAACCTATGGCTCTTTTATATATTCTAAGCACGGAGATAAGTGCCTCAATCTGGTGCTCACCCAAATCCACTGTAATAATCATAGATAAAGTGTTTCCACTGCCTATAAACATATACTGTAAATATCCTGGCAACTTCTTCAACTCCAACACTATTGGCTCTTCGATTGATGGCTTAGCCGGTGGTGTTGGACATTTTTTTAGATCTAAGTCCAGCTTCTTAGGAGCATATGAATAGGATCCCATTCCCGTCAAAGCACACGTTGTCTCTTCGTATTCCTCAATACCTTTACCATTCAAGTTTATCAAGATTGCATCCAGAGTTTTCATAACAAATTTCTCCTCGATTGGGACCTCTTTCTAGTCTTTGTAATAAACATCAACGATAGAGAATACACTCATCTCCTTAGGTTTCTTTATATACTGGCACACATTAAAGTGAACTATCCCATCATTAAGATTGAACAGTAGCTCATTAGCCCACAAATCAATAAGTATACTCCCGGTAGTGAGAAAAGGCCTACCCAAGATTATGGGTACCTTGAAATTCTCCTCGCAATCCAGAATAACAAAGTCCACAGGAAATATAAAGTTGTCCACCTTTACTAGAACATCATACAATATACCCACTGGCTACTTCAATGACCTGTCCACCATCACAAATCGTATATTTGTGGGTGTAGGGTCCCTCAAACCCAACCTCTTAGACACAACAAGTGGCATCAAATTAATACTCGTTCTGAGATCACATAAGGCCTTAGCAAAATGAAGTGACCTAATAGTGTAAAGGATGGTGAACGCTACTAGATCTGCTTTTTTTTGTACCAAGGATCTTGTCGAAATGGCAACTAATGGTGAAAGTTATCCACCGGTTCATAGTTAACTATTTTTTTCTTTGCCAAAGGTCCTTCATAAACTTAGCGTATTTAGGCATCTGCTCTAGTGCTGCCACCTAAGGCACATTCACCTTCAGCTGCTTCAGCATTGCCATAAATTTTCTGAATTTTGTATCATCCTTTTTTTTCAATCGATGAGGGAAGGGCAGCGGTGGCTTTGGGAGAGTAGTAACCACTGCTTCCTTCTCCTATCCCTTTTCTTTTTCTAACTCATCAACTTGCTAATGGTTAGATGTACTCTCATTACCATCCAACTTCTCAGACTCTACTGGATGATTTTTATCATCTTCTATATCTTCTTTAATCAAATCATTAATCAAAGATTTACCCATAGAAGGGCCAGGTAATACTCTACTACTCCGAGTGGTGACTTTTATGCAAGAGACATCATTCTAAGGATTTTGAACTGTATTACTCGGTAATGTACTGCTCATCCTCTGAGTAACTATTGCTGAGAGTTGGCTCATCTTCTACTCAACTATTTGATAGAAGTTGAATGCAAATTAACTAGCTGACTCATGGAGGAAAGTCACTCTTCATCGTTTTCACCCCAGCATTGGTCGCCTCAACCCCTTTTAATAGTTTCTCTATCATGTCCTCCATGGATATTTTGTCTGAACCGGTAGCAGCATTATCACGACTTCCAGGAGGTACGTACAGTCCACTCCATTGTTCTTATTCTTCTAACTCCCTTGATCCCTATCTTTGTAATCAACTTTGTCGTAATAGTTCCAACCTTGATTATTTAGATAGTTAGACTCCTTCTCAGAATCAGAATCAGCTCTACTTTGTGACCCAATAGCTTTTACCTTCTTAGTCTTCCCGAATAATAAATATTTAGTAAGCGAATCCATATGGGTTTTTATGTGCGCCATATCTTAGTCGCACTTCTCTTCTTTCCGGCGTTGCTCCGCAAACATACCACTAGACATAGTAGGACTTGCTACCATAAAATCTCTGGTATGCCAAGCTCTACCTGTATTAGTCAATCGTTCCAACATATCCGCTGCTTCAGTGAAAGTAAGCTCCATTAATGCTCTACTTGTAGCATTGTCTATGGTTGGTTTGGTGATAGAGTTTAAAGATCTGTAGAATATTTCCATCAAATACTCGTCGGTCTTGTGGTTAGAGCATTGTGTAAGCTTCTTATTGAATCGCATCCAAGTCTCATGTAGTTTCTCATTCGGTAACCATCTAAAGTTACTAATCTCATCCCTCAACTGTAATATCCTGGATGGCAGAGAGAACCTTTCTAGAAAAGTTCCTTTCAATTGCCTCTAATTCTTTATAGAATCAGGAGCCAGATCATTCAACCACATTGTTACCTCTCTAGGCAGAGAAAATAGGAATAACCAAAGATGGATTACATTCTGTCCAACCCCAAGGTTATTAAATGATTTGGAAATATTGATGAAGTTCACCAAGCGAATATTTGGGTCATCCCCTAGAAGTCCTCAAACAACCCCTTGAGGTTAAGCAATTGTATCATGGTGCATGTGATATTGAACTTCACCTCAAGTGCTAGCAGTGGTGGAATGATTTCTTCAGTCACTCAAGCCTCATCCAAGTCTGTATAATCTTCCTCATCAGGTACAAACTGCACAGCAGGTTGGCAATTTGCTCTTCCTCTAGCTGCCTGGTTTCTATTCACTGGCGCAGCTATGTTATTGACACATCTCCTATTTGTTGGGTTGATCAGATCATTATCCCCCAAATCTTCT
Organism: Capsicum annuum; assembly: GCF_002878395.1. Taxonomy (NCBI): domain Eukaryota; kingdom Viridiplantae; phylum Streptophyta; class Magnoliopsida; order Solanales; family Solanaceae; genus Capsicum; species Capsicum annuum. The sequence continues at coordinate 110,017,964 of NC_061121.1, forward strand.
TCATCGATATTAAGGAAACGGTCTAGATGATAATCATTCTGTTGATTAACTTGTGCTCTAGCCAAGGCGGCTAGTCTCTCAGCTTCTTGTTGTTCTTCCGTTCTTCCAATCAGATGAGGTTCAGGATTGAAGGGTAATAATCGCTCTCCTAAACTTCTGGCGCGTGGCATAAATAAAAATGAACCTGTAATGAGCAAAAACAACAAATAAAGGTAAAATTTAGGAAACTTGACCAAAGGTCAATTAACAATCACAAACTTAATGACAACCGTATTCCCCGGCAACGGTGCCAAAAGTTGATACGCCTAAATTACAACTCTTATTAGAAAGTGTAAGCGGTCGCTGTAAAATATATAACCCAACTAGGTTGGGTTTAAATCCCACAGCGAATACTGTACAAACTAAGTGTTATGGTTGTTAACAGACTGTTGATCAAAGGTTTCAGAGTAAAGGGGTTTTTGAATTGTTAACAGTATTCAGGTGTTTGTAACATGTAATGTTCCAACTAGTGAATTTTAGTGCAAGCAGTGATTCAATGGGAGTAGACAAACTAGAGTTATGTTCACTAAGACGTACAAGCAGACGGGGTTGTGAGTTACCTTAAAGTTCCAATTTATAACTTCAATTGTAAGAGTTATTGAATTCTAAAGTTTACCCATTTGTTTCTCAACCTAAATGGATAGTTTACCCTTTAATTCTTTAGAACTTAAAGAATGTGTTGGTCTATTCAACTAGTCTCTCATGTGTGTTAATACTTGTTAAGGCATTAACCCTTAACCCAAAGATTAAAGTCTTTAGATTCCATGTAAACCTCTTCTTTTCCCAACCTACACTTTTTTACTCAAACAAATGATGTTCTTGGGCTCACCCTTCAAGTTTGCAATCAAGAAAAGTCAATAATATGAAGAAGGGCTTATACAATCTCAATTACATATGGAAATTAAGTATTTTCACAACCCCCAATCAGTAATTCACATCAAGGCTCACATAACCCTAGTTATGGGAGTTTAGCCACACATCTCAAGAGGAGAATAAGAAATCACTGTGTTCATCATAAATAAATTCAAAAAATTACTTACAAAAGTTACAATAATTGTTCTTGAATCCTCAGTGAAATATGAATAAAATGGCTAGATCCACAATAGTATCTTGAATCTCAGAGAATACTACGTTACAAATAATTTTTAAAGATGGAAAATATGATAAATATACCTAAATAAAATCTAAACTGAGTATTTATATGTTGCCAGGTACTAGGGATTTAAAATTTGAACTTATTAAAGATGCATCTAAGTTGATGGTCATATTGACGATCCTTCGGTAGCTTGACGGTCAGTCATGTGAACCGTCGCTGATGGTACCAAGTGCTACTTTCTGGTTAAGGTATTACGGTCATGTTGACGGGATATCACAGGCCTGACAGTCCATCGCATGAACCATCACTTGATCACTTAAGATGTCATTCACTGTTTCAGCTTGACGGTCAAGTTGACGGTTCGTCAGGAGTCCGACGGTCCATCACTTGGACCGTCACAGGATTCATCCACTTGGTCCATTCTATTTAGCCTTAACGGTCACCTTGGCGGTCCGTCACTTGGCTGACGGTCCGCCAATTTGACCGACAGTGTCCTTTTTCTTCTACTTTTCCAAGTTTCTTCTTCAGCTAAATCCTTGACCTGAAAACACTAAAATACAGTATCAAATACAACAAATGTTGCTTGAAAATGTACAATTATCCCTTGAAAAAGATGTAAAATATTCTGTCAAAAGCTGGAATATCAGCAGGTCAACTCGGCCCAGTTCACTAGTTTTAAACAAAAGAGAGGTACCCGATCTGGGTACCCCACATTGCGAACATCGAAATCCTTGCATTATTGGACAACTTCTAAGCTTAGAATACTATAAAATCTTACCAAAAACATCACTTGATTGATTGGGACCTCCCAAATCCATTGAATTCATCGAGCATTGGGGTGGAAAACGTGATTAACTCAAGAAATCTGACTTCTCAACCAAGAAAGTGAGTTTTTGAGCCTAAACTTTCTATATTTCTAGTTGAATATGAAAATGAGTTGAGAATTTAGAATTTCTTCAAGCTGAATATCTATGTGTATGAAAAATGTGAACCCTATTGCTTAGAATTTGAGTTCGAAATAGGATTTCATAGTGAACTTGAATTTGTGTACTGAAAATATGTGTTTTTAGAATGATATGGGTGGTAATGTTGTACATTGAAGGGTAGTTTGGGAATTGTATATTTGAACCAACTCAAAATTAAATCCCTATATTGTAGTGGATATAGGGATCGTGATGACTCGTACCTATAAGTAACGAGTCATTGCAAAACTCGTAACCACTGACAACATAAGGGTCTAGCTAGGTGTAGGTTCTGGTATGGTTACAACTAGCCTCTGTGAGTCGTAACCAACTCCTACGACTCGTAACTAGAAGACGTAATGACTGGGGGATGTACATAAGAGAAATGTTTATGGTTAGCTTATGAATATTGGTAATGAGTCATAAGTTAACCTTACGACTCACTAGGAGGACTCGTAACCTAACCAGTAAATATTGATCTACTTCTTTCTATTTTACGACTCAGTCATATGAGTCGTTACTAGCGTATACAACTTAGACCCCTCAGTCGTAACATGAATAGAATATGCGCACTGACATCTAATTTTCTTATTTTTCTTTATTTCCTTAGTAATTACTAATAAGTGTATCCACGTAGGTACTATGGCTCCAAAAGGTGACCCCTCCAAGAAGAACACTAAGAAAAAGGTGGCACCCAAGTCTGATCATCACTTGATAAATAGGGAAACAAGTGAATCAAGTGGTGATCTCATGGAATACCAAATGAAAAAGAAAGTTTATCCTAGAGAGACACTACCTAGCGAAATGAAAAGACCTGCCAAGGCAGTTACAGATCCCAAGAAGACAATCAAAATAATGCAACCAAGTGTTTCTCCACCACACTCTGCATCATCTTCTGAGGATGACAAAGATGATGAAAATGTAGTATCTGGGGATGATGCAGGGACAGCAGAGTTGAGCTTATATGAAATAGACTCGAAGAATGAAAGTACGGAGGAGGAGGATGTTACTCATATTAATGTTCAACAACTACCACCACCACCCCAAGTTCAGTTAGCAATTGAAACTACTCTGGTGCCCACTATTGAATGGTGGGGGTACCCCAGAATGCAGGAAACATATAGTTTTAGGTTAGAGGTAAACCCTGCTACAAAAAATCCGAGAAAAGGTATATACCTAAAACTAAGATTGATTACTAAAATCATGTCTGTAATGCCTGGATTAGAGGTAAGATTTCAACAGTACAGGTTCCAGTGGATGACTTCAGTACCAGGAAGGTTTACTCTTATATTAGTGCATAAATTTTATGTTCCATACAAAGGTGAGCTGAAGAGATAGTACCCCTAGGGAAACTTGTCGAGGAGAGGTGATCCTATTATAGTTTGGACTATCTGTGAAGTTTGAGTAAACATCTTTCCCAGTACTATTTCTAGATTTTTGCATGGTTTTAATTTCCAGCCTCCAATAAACATAGAAGAAATTGATTACCACATTGAGGAAATGCGGAAGGTTACAAGGAAAAAGATGGGATTAGAGGACAAAATAATGCACTTCAAATGGATAGTCAACTTTATCACTACAAATAGGGAAAAAACAAGTTGGTTCATAGGAGGGCCACGTGTGTCTTCGAAAATGATAAAGAATCAAACCCTGAACTTTGAAGCCAAGGCCTGGTGGATATTGGATCGACATAGACTGTGTCCCACTACTAGGGACAATGTACTCATTCCGGTCTGTGCAACATTGGTAGTAGGACTTATGGTCGGATACAAGTTAGATGTTTCCCAATTCATTACACGAGAGATATGGGATAGAACCGTGGGCACAGAAAATGAAATTCTGGCATTCCCTTATTTATTAACGTATATTTTCTTAGATGCGAGAGTGACAAAACTACTTGAAATTAATCAATTCGATGAGACAAATAGTATTACGGACTTGGGTTGATTAGAGATGTAGAAAACCCTATGGCCAGGCAAGTAAGGCAAGAAACTATTTTGTTAGCTGAAATATACAAAAACCAGGCAGCAGGATTGAATGAGACAGGTTACACCATTGGTGGAGTTGTGCAAACTGAGCCACAGACATCTGATACAGCAGGTATAACCAGTGTCCCTTCTCCTGCACAGTCTACACCACCTCACCCAACGAGTACTAGATCAATATCGGCTGGATTGACAGTCATCTGACAGTCTATGTGAGATGATGCAATGAAGAGATTGGCTATACTAGAAACAAAAGTTTGGTATGTGGAAACTAGTGTGAAGCCCTGGGTTGAGAATAAGCTAGAAAAAATAAAAATAGACGCTTGCAGGGTAGGTTGGATGCATTTGAGCAAGGAATGACATGTTAGTTGGGAAGCGGCCAAACCCCTGACATTGCGGAAGTGAAAGTTGAGGTGGTTGAGATACTAAAACTTATGAATGAGCTGTATGATATTCAATTTATCCCGGTACCTAGGATGACAGAGATTGAGCCTGAAATAGAATTTGGAAACATATAGAGTATTTCGGTGAGGGAAGAAAGCCGAGAGAGAAAGAAAAGAAAGCATCGAAGCACTCACAAGGAAAATTTAAAGAAGGCAAAGAAAGATAAAATACAAAGTGAGAAGGACCGATGGGCAAGGGTCCAAGAGATGGTCGCTAGTGCCAATAGCTTGAAACTGCCAAGTGATGATGCTGAGAGGGGCATCGATGTAGCCCTAATGATTGACGTACCATTGAGCGCCCTGATCACAACCGATGCCACTACTGCAGACACAGTCCCAATAACTGATGGGACTACTATTAAGGATGGTGGGACCCAATTTGAGGGCCCACATGATAATACAGCATGAGTTTGTGCCTTGAGTGCCCAGGTATGTCCTCGATCCCAGTATTACATTATTAGATGCACTGGGAATAGTGTATAGAATTTAGTTGGAGGTAGGGGTATACCAAGGTCGCCACGGGTTACACTTGCCATGTTTTGAAACTGGTGGCCTGAATCTAAAAAGTTTGAGAACCGACATGTGTTTGTTGTTTTTTTGTGTATTATGAAGATGAAAATAGGAAGAAAATTTGTACATGTGGCAGAAGATATGTGTTGACACCCAATATTTGCTCTTTGTGCTTAAAATTAACATCTTCAGGCTTCTTGGTCGTAAAAGGGTACAAAATATAATTTTCACATATTTTTTACAATTCTTAATAAATTATTGATATTCATCCTTACTTTAGAATTTTATCAATTTTGCTTTCATATTTTTACTTTTTATAATTTGTTGATAATTCTCCGTATATTGGGATTTTTATCAATTGATTATCTTTTAACATTAAAATCATCTGCACATGTGCACGACATGACATCACATTTTTATAAAATTTTCATATTAATTATATTTGTTAATATTTTCAACATTCTTTACATTTTTCATAATTACAAATCAATTTCTACACTTTACAATCCACAAACGCTGAGTCGGATTAATTATTTTTATACAGTATAATAATTTGATGTTTTATCACATTTTACAAGGACCGTACAATAATGTTTTCACTTCCGACAATTTGTTGATAATTGTCATTATTTAAAACAAAAATTACAAATTTATTGTCACATTTTAATTTTACATAATTATCCTTAATTTTATAAATTTTAGAATTTTTATCAGTTTATTATCATATCAATATTTTTGCACAAGTCATCTACATACGTACACCACATAACACTACAATTCATTTTACATATTAATTGTTTATAATGTAATATATATTTTTTTCAAAGATAACAATACTTGTTTACATTTTTCTGTAGTTATATATATCGATATTCTTGTACCTTATTTAATACCATCTACAAAAATAATATCGACTTATTTTAATACACAAAATAATAAATTGGTCAAGTGAAGGTCTTGTCATATTTATGACATTTGACTTTTCCTTCACCTACTATTCATAATTTAAGGGATGTGTTGCGAAAAAGTGAATATGATATTTTATTTTATTATTATTTTTCTTTTTAAATACTCATTCACACCACACATATTCACAAAAAAAACACATTTATTTTCTCTCTAAAAAAAATATACACACACACTTTCACCAGATTTTTGCACTGTCTTTTCTTTCTTTTTTTTCCTCTCTAAACCGACAAACACACACGCACAAAATACACAATACACACACTTTAACACATGCACAGAGCAGCCCACCGCCAGAGCTCCAGCCACCACCGTAACCTCCACCAACCAGACCCCCTTTTTCCCCTTTTTCTACCTTTTTCTTCATTTCCGTCGTCGAATATGGCCACCAGATGACCGGAAAATGACACCACCGAACGGAACCCCCTCTCTTTCTTTTTCTGCCATGCCTCATCGGAGTTGACCACCGGCGGACGGGCTTCGAGCTTCTAGCTCTGATGGCTACCACCATCTCCCTTTGGATCATTTTATAGTTATGAAAAAATGGTATTTTTTCCATCTCTATTTGATCCACATATCTGGCCAGCTTTTGATTATCCGGCGTTGCTCCAGCGAACGTCGTTGAAGCAACGCCGGTGCACCACTATCGCCGCTATCACCACTATTTTGGGTTGTTCTTATTTAATAATTTTATTTTAAATTTGATCGGAGTTGGTCCTTTTTCGGCAATTCTCAATTATAACCAATGAGGCATCACAATTCATTATTTCTCATGACTTAGTTGATTGCATTTACATTTTTCTATTGCTAAGTTTGCTTGTTGATGTTAATATTTGCTGCTATGGTCTTGCTCTATTTGAGCTATTGACATATTGTTACCAGTCTTTGTTGTTACTCTATAGATAGTTTTTTAATTTAGGATTGATTTTTAGCCAATTTTGTGGATTGTTTTTATTTTTGTTGCTTTTTCATTTGTTACACTGATAATGAGTAAATGCTACAAAATCCAACCAATGAAATTATCTCTCCGTCTGGATATTTAAGGCCACCCCATTACAAAAGACGGACTTTATTTTATCAAAGTTATTATTTTATATTAAAGGCCAACACTTGGCCAATTAAATTATCTCTCCGTCTGATACTTGAGGCCATCTCATTACAAAGACAGACTTTACATTTTCAAATTTACTATTTATATCAAAAGCCGACACATGACCAATGACATTATCTTTTCATCAGATATTTGAGATCACCCAATACAAAAGACGGATCTTTACTTTCCAAGTTATTTATTTTATATCAAAAATAGACATTGGCCAATGAAGAAACTCCGTCAATTTTTGAGGCCTTCCCAAATAAAAGACGGGCATTATGTATACAAATACGTAATAAAAAATAAATATTTTTGGGCAATGATGAAATTTTTATAATATTTCAAAACTTTATCTGAGCCCACATTTTAACAAAAATTATATTCTTAAATACGTATATGTACACATATATTTTTTAATTTATTTTGATTATTATTTATTTGTTTCTAACATTTTTTATTACAAGGGTTTATATAGGTTATCGAAAATAATTTACAGAAATGGCAGTCAAAGAAGACTTTAAATTATGTGTTTATATCTTTTATAGTCTTACACTTGTACAAATGTTAATCATAGTGAAAGCTTTATTTTTGGGGTGTTGGGCGGGATATTTTTTATCTACACAATCTTTACCACGCGTTTAGGGAAATTTAGGCCATTAATATTTATATAAAAATATTAGATTGACTTAGATTATTTAATCAAATAATTTATACTTTTTACACTAAAAAGTAATACGTAGTCTTTTTCTTCAGAACAAGTTTTTTATTTATTCAATTTTATCTTTCTTTAGATACATCTACTAATTTACTTTTGTTTATATTTTTTTTTACGACAAAACATATATATTATTTAAATAAACTTACATAAAAGAATTAAGTTAATTAAGTAATTCACATATTGTGTAGTCTTTTCTTCTCAAAATAAATTTTACTTTCCTCCGTAATTTTAATCAGATAAAAAATATTACTTGTAAATACTTTTTTTCTTTTCATGGCACATCAAAATACATTTCTTTTCAAACATCATAAAATACTTTCCTTTTCACATGTATTTATACATATCTTTTACATGTTTTTATAACAATATGTTTTATTTATATATTTAATATACATATACCTTTACATAGTTTTAAAACATTTATATTTTTTTCAAAAGAATTACTTTATACTTAATACATACACTTTTTATATTATTTTAAATATACCTCCTCCTCTTTGATAAATTTAGTCTAGCCGGGTACCACATTTGTGGATCCTGGAGGGTGCCTAATCCCTTTCCTTCGGGATAATTTAAATCCTTACCTAGAATCTCAATTATTTTTTTGCAGACTGAAACATAAATCGCACGTGTTAATAATTCAAAATATTTCCTTATTTTCCTTAAAAATTAGGTGGCGACTCAGTACAAAAATTTAATTCTTTTAGAGTCCAGTCAGTCATGTTTTGTTTAACCTTGGCGTAAATAGGGCATTGACGGAATGGAGACTCTGTTGGGGATGTAACAATAAGTTTTAACCATGATAGACTCAATTTTTCAATTGACGGAGGTATTTTTATATTTTTGCATATATTAATTCTTTGATCCTTTATCTGTTTCACTTTGCAAATTGTGTAGATTTTTTTATGAATTTTTTACATTATTTGGAAAATTAATTTTGTTGACTTATCAATTCTTTTATTCATTGTTTGTTTAATACACTGTATCTATATATTGTAAAAATGGTTACACATTATTTTTTATTTTATTTGATCATAAATCACAATTCCATCGAGTCTTTGGCCCTACACTTCACATACTGTGGTTCACATGGGGGGTGTCTTACACTCCCCCAAACCTTCTTTGAATTTCATAGTTTCAGAGTTGGTGTGCTTTCTCGCAATTATCCAGTCCAACTCTCAAAACTAGTTAGGAAAATTCCTATTCTAGAAATAGGTTATGCTATAAACAAACTCATAAAAAAGAGTTTGAACTACGTTTTAACCTGATTCTTGTCCTGACAAGATACGTAGGCAGCCCTGTATTAGGGTTCGGTCTCTACACTGTTCCAGAATAATTCCTCCGATATGGAAACTGGGACAAATTTTTTTGTAACAGTTCAAAGACGCTCTCCAAAGGTCTTCAAAGAGCGCAAATAAATAATTCCTCAAATCCAAATCTCAATAAAATTAGTGCCTAGATGGCCTACCTCCAAATACTCACCCGATTTTGGGTCGAGAACACCCAGCTTCTTTTTTTTAATGTTGTAAACTATTAAATTTATGATGTATCGATCCCCACTTCCAAAGCAAGGATTCAACATTCATAATAATCCTTGCCAACTGCGGCGAAATAATGTCATGACTTTTTCAATGTTTGACCATTTCAATGTCGTCGACATATTAAAATAATTTCAAAACTCTCTTCATGCTTGGCCCCTATCCTCTCGATCTCCTGCTCGACACAATTTTGATGCAATGAGCAGTTCCTCCTTAATCATCTTTTATATCATTTTCAATATGACTGCCACTCTTGTATATTCATACAGGCTACATACAAATTTGCCTGAACTACGCAGACCTGATTCTTATTTTCACAAGATATGTAGGCAACCCTCATTCGGGTCCGGTCCCATTCTTTTTTCCAAATAAATAAAAATTCAAAATTTTGACTTGGTTGATACCAACACAGTTAGGAGTGTGCATGAGAAAGAATAAATTGGTATGATGGAGAGGACCAACTTTATGGTAAACCATAGATTTCTTTGGTACCTTTTAATCAAACCTGAGTAATACTCAAAAATTATCTTGCATACATCTAAGACAAGAACGAAACCAAACTCATCGTTTCAAGTGCATTGTGTGGTAAGCTTTAGATTAGTTCATTTCATTGCATTGCTGATTAGAACTTGGCCTAAATGTCTGTTGAGGCGAAATTCTGAGTTACACTTAGTTTGGAAAAGTATTGTAGGCATTCTTTGACCCGATTGTGCCTTTTACAGCCCACCAAATGACATTAATCCCTTAGCATTCCCTCCTTTGAGATTGAAACCTTGTCTTTGGATAACCACATCTGAGCCTATACCTTTTGAGTGCTTACATGCACTATCCCTCTTTTGGCCAACCTCATTGAGCGCACTAAGTATGTGCAAGTTGTGAATGAAGATTCAAGATCAAAGCTGTCAAAGGCAAAAAACGTAAAGCCTCAGAAGAACAAAAACAAAAGAGGACTTCAAAGAAGAAGGAGCAAAAATCTTCTACAAAAAAAGAGATAACTCCAATAAAGATTCAGAATCATCATAAAAAAATACATTTATTGAAAAGAGGAAAAAAAACTCCAACACATGATTCAAAAGAAGTCGAAGCAAATAAAAAACAAGGGGAAAGAAGTACAACAAAGAAAATCGAATGTCAAAATGCAGCAAAAATCAAAAACACAAATACAGTGCAACGCTCATTGACAAATTAGTCACTTTCAACACAAATATCATCCTGCCCCACCCCAAGCCAACATTACAAGCCAATAACAAGTCCTACAAGATCCTACTCTAAGTGTTCTCACATTAGTTGATACTTACATGAAGGTCAAGCCTATGGAATCACAGTTGCATTCATTGAACTTCTTTCTGAGTATGTATATCTCTGGACATCTCTACATTCAAAATACACTCAAATAAGTGTGAAAAAGGAGACATTCTTTCTGGAGAGGGCACTTGAAACATGAGAATAGGAACAGTTTAAAATACTTGTCTGAAGCAAGATGAACAAATCCCATCGATACCCAGGTATGTCTGAGGTACAACTTGAAACTATAGGAGTTACCCTTAAGTCAATCTCGGTTAGTTAGGAAAGAGATGGGAGACTTCTTATACACACTACTAATTATTGGTATCAACTACAGTCAAGGCACAATTATGCTTTTTTCACATTTCAACATTTCTTTTAAAAGAATATACAAAACAATTTTGTTTCACTGTTCAACACTTTTTACAAGGAAAACACAAAATAATTTTCTACAATTTTCACCTTTCAACATTCCTCACAAAGAATAACACAAAATAATTTTCTGCATTTTTCAACTTTCAGCATTTCTTACAAAGAAAGTACAAAACAATCTTCTGCATTTTCACCTTTTCACATTTCCCACAAAGAAAACACAAAGCAATCTCCGGAATTTTTCATCTTTCAACACATTTTTTTACAACAAAAATGCAAAAAATAATTTTATTTCCTTTCAAACACATGTCTTCACATACATGCATTACATGTCTATCTCCAAGTACAGAAAATTAACTTTTCTTTTCAAGTTCTCGCATTCAAACACAAAACATTTTACTTTTATATTATGTGTTCTCCTTCCAATATTGTTTCTACCTTTTCATAGCCCCGCCAGTCGAGAGGCTATTTTTTTCAATTGCTCCGCTAGTCGAGAGGCTATTATCTTTTGCTCCGCCAGTTGAGAGCTCTTTAATTTCAACAGCCCCACAAGTCGAGAGATTATTACCTTCCAGCTGTTCCACCAACTGAGAGGCCATTAGAATTCAATTACCTCACTGATTGATGACCTTAGCCTTCATAGACAGTTAAGGATGACCATTAACATTAGTCTTCATAGGCAATTAGAGACGTCATCAAGTATTTGTAGACAATCAAAGACATCATCATTCAACATCAGTCTCCATAGACAATTGGAGACGTCATCAAGTCTTCGTAGACAGTCAAAGACATCATTATTCAACATCCATCCCCATAGACAATTGGAGATGTCGTCAATTCTTCGTAGACAATCAAAGATATCATCATTCAACATCCATCTCCATAGACAATTAGAGATGTCATCAAGTCTTTGCAGATAATTGAAGACACTATTCATCATATTTGCCTCCATAGACAATTGGAGGTGTCATGTATCTGTCATCGTAAATAATCAAAAATGACACATCAGTCTCCATAGACAATCGAAGATGACAATCCACTAGCCTTAATAGATAATTGGAGGTGTCATGCATCTGTCTTCGTAAATAGTCGAAGATGTTACATTAGTCTCCGTAGACAATCGGAGACTACAATCCACACCAGCCTCCATAGACAATTGGAGGTGTCATGCATCTGTCTTCATAAATAATTGAAGATGTCACATCAGTCTCCGTAGACAATCGGAGACCACAATCAACACAAACCTCTATAGAAAATTGCAGGTGTCATGCATCAAGTATTTGTATGCAATCGAAGACATCATCATTTATCACATTAGTCTCCGTAGACAATCAGAGACAACCATCAACATCAGTCTCCATAAATAATTGGAGATGCCATCTGTAAGTCTTTGTAAGCAATCAAAGACATCATCATTCATTACATCAGCCTCCGTAGACAATCGGAGACGACAATTAACATCAGTCTCCATAGACAATTGGAGATGTCATTCACATTAGTCTCTGTAGACAATCAGAGACAACAATCAATATCAGCCTCCATAGACAATTGGAGGTGCCATGCATCAAGCCTTTGTAAACAATCGAAGACATCATCATTCATCACATAGTCTTTGTAGACAATCAGAGATGACGATCAACTCAGTCTCCATAGATAATTGGAGATATCACTCACATTAGTCTCTGTAGATAATCGAAGGCAACAATTAACATCGGTCTCTATAGACAATTAAAGGTGTCATGCATCAAGTCTTCGTAAATAATTGAAGACATCATTATTCATCACACAATCTCCATAGACAATCGAAGATGATGATCAACATCAGTATTCATAACTAATTGGAGATGTGACGCATCAAGTCTTCGTATACAATCAAAGACATCTTTTATTTATCACATAAGTCCCCGTAAACAATCGAAGACGTTATTCATCCTTAAATCTCCGTAGACAATTAGAGATATCATGCATCTTTTAAACCAAAATACAATTCAAAACAAAAGACATTTTTTCAAATCTCATACATCATACACTGGGGCAAATTTTGAGAATCACTCCAAAAAATTTTATTTTCTCATTCCAAACTACATCGATCTGATTCTCGTGACACTCGAGATATGTAGAAATCCCTATGTAGAGTTTGGACATCACAGTCTCACAATCACTCTTTCTCCCCAGCAAGTATACAATCTTGCATCCCTAGCATCTCACAGCTCGATACTAGGGCAATTTCAAAAGGAGCATCAGGAATAATACTTTCGTTCTCAAATAGTTCTCCTCTCAATAACCATTCCACATGATCATTCGCCACTGGTAACAAGGCAATTGCCTATTCTTTTAAACTACACACGACCTGATCGTCATACAAGTCAAGGTATGTAGGCAACTCTAAATTAGAGTTTGGTCAAATTTTCTTCAAAAACAAAAAAATATATCATTTTTGTCGAGCAAAATTGGCTGCATGTCAACATTTTTGTTTGAAGACTTCTACATCGTCCTCAAACGAAAAGGGGCAAATATTGACACCTAATTTTTGCTCTCCGCGCTTAAAATTAACATCTTCAGGTTTCTTGATCGTAAAAGGGCACAAAATGCAATTTTCACATATTTTTTACAATTGTTAATAAATTATTGATATTCATCCTTACATTAGGATTTTATCCATTTACTATCATATTTTTACTTTTTATAGTTTGTAGATAATTCTCTGTATATTAGAATTTTTTATCAGTTGATTATATTTTAATATTTTTACAATCATCTGCACACGTGCACGACATGACATCACATTTTTATAACATTTTCATATTAATTATATTTTTTAATATTTTCAACATTCTTTATATTTTTTCATATTTACAAATCAATTTCTACATTTTACAAACCGCAAAAGCTGAGTGAGATCAATTATTTTTATACAGTATAATAATTTGATGTTTTGATATATTTGACAAGGACCGCACAATAATGTTTTGTCACATATGAAAAGTTGCTGATAATTGTAATTATTTTAAAATTTATTTTTACAAATTTATTGTCACATTTTAATCTTACATAATTATCCTTAATTTTGTAAATTTTAGAATTTTTATCAGTTTATTATCATTTCAATATTTTTGCACAAGTCATCTACATACGTACACAACATAACACTACAATTTATTTTACATAATAATTGGTTATAACGTAATACATTTTGTTCAAAGAAAACTATACTATTTACATTTTTCTGTAGTTATATATATCAATATTTTTGTACCTTATTTAATACCGTCAACAAAAATAATATCGACTTATTTTAATACAAAAAATAATAAATGGATCAAGTCAAGGTCTTGTCATATTTATGACATTTGACTTTTTCTTCACCTACTATCCATAATTTAAGGGATGTATTGGAAAAAAGTGAATATAATATTTTATTTTATTATTATTCTTCTTTTTAAATACTCATTCGCACCACACATTCACAAAAAAATACACACATATTTATTTTCTCTCTCTAAAATTACACACCCACACATACTACCATATCAAATTTTTCTCTCTAAAAAAAAATATACACACATACACTTTCACCAGATTTTTGCACTCTCTCTTCTTACTTTTTTTTCTCTCAAATACAACAAATACACACGTACAAAATACACAATACAAACACTTTAACACACGCACAGATCAGCCTACCACGACAGCTCCAGCCACCACGACAACCTCCACCAACCAGACCTTCTTTTCCCCTTTCCCTACCATTCTCTTCGCTGCCCGTCTCCGGATCTGGGTACCGGACGACTGGCAAATGACACTACCGAACGGAACCCCCTCTCTTTCTTTTTCTTCCATACCTCGCCGAAGTTAACCACCGACGGACAGGCTTCGAGCTTCTAGCTCCGATGGTTGCCACCGTCACCCTTTGATTTATTTTTTAGTTATGAAAAAATGGTATTTTTTTCATCTCTATTTGATCAACAGATCTGGCCAAATTTTGATTATCCAGCATTGCTCCGACGAACGTCGTTGAAGCAACGTCGGTGCACCACTATCATCGCTGCCACCACTATTTTGGGTTGTTCTTATTTAATAATTTTATTTTAAATTTGGTCGGAGTTGGTCGTATTCCGGTAATGCTCTATTATAACCAATGAGGCTGATTTCTTAACAGAAGACAAGAAAAAAAATGACAACTCTTTGAAAAAAGTTTTACAATTAAAGGCTAAAGAATCAAAATAAGAGTAATTCACCAAATGTTCTTCCAGAGCTTGTTTGTCAAGTAAGTTATTAGTTTCCACAATCAACTTTGTTGTACTGAATCGCTCCTTTAACCATATGAGAGCCTCACGTACCCCTATGATCTCGGCCAATAAAGGGCTACAACACGACCAAGGAACATAGTTTTTCCAGCAATGAATTGACCCAAGTGATTTCGTAGCACCATGTCTACCCCTGCCAAACCTGTATGGATATCGTAAGAGGCATCAGTATCACAGTTGATTGTGTCAAGAGATGGTAGTTCACATTTAGTATTCATATTATTCACGGCATCAACACACATCTCGTCCCTTAAATTGGCATTCCTTCATTTCTCCAGTGCCTTCTCCGCACAGTAAAAAGTGGCAGTTGGCGTACTTTGCTTATTGTTCCAACATAGATTGTCTCTAGCTTCCCATAAGCTCCACAAAATCATGATGCTTCCTTCAATTTGATTTTTAGGTTTCTCTTTCTTTGTTCCTCAAATCATTCCATAAAACTTCCTGTTAACCATGCCAGCCAAAATTTGATTGAATCCAACATTACTTTGCAAAATGGCATTCTATCAAGCAATGTTACGCAGTCTTTGATGCCTGTAAGCATCGCGGATAGATTGAACTAGCTACTCATTTCTTCCTGAAAAGGCTTTGACATGTAGGTAAGATATTTCTCAAACATCTACAGATAAAATTAAGCACCTTAAGAGGTAATGACATGCTCTAGATGAACTTTCAAAGTTATTGGTTCGTTGGTTTGGTGTTGCATTTTGATTATAAAGGAGATGATATCCACTCCTCACAGAATACAATCCCTTAGTATCCCATTTCCACATCCACGTATCTCTTCCGTGACTAATACTCAAGTGGATTTCTCTAACTGCATCTATTTTAGAGTCATTGAAAAGAGTACGTAGCAAATCCCAATTCCATTATCGTATACATTGCTCCATCAGATCAGCTACAAGAAATTTCCTACTCTCAAGAAAGTTAGAGCTTTCAACATAACTTGAGTTATCCTTCGACAATCATAGCTCGATATATACTCTTGTTGTCTTCTCATCCCCAATACGTCGAAGAGATCCTTATTTTAAAATTTGTTTTCCCACACATAAGTCGCGCCATACAAAGCTAGGATTCGAGCCTAGCCCTGTATCAAGAAAATTAGATTTATGGTAGTATTGGGCTTGAAACAGCTTACTCACAAGGGCCTCAGGCGTAGTCAAAGAGTTCCAACCTGTTTTTGCAAGCATGGCAATATTGAAGTAATGAGATCTCAAAAATCCAAACCCCCATCCTCCTTGCGGACACAAATTTTTTACCAATATATCCACCTGATCCCCTATTTTTCCTTTATTCTTGTTTTTCATAAAAGTCCATTCATTGCTCGCTCGATAGATTTACATATGTTGCTAGGAATCAAAAATATATTCATCACATATTGATTGAACCACAGTTTGAGCAAAACTTGTTGTCCCACTGGATATAAACCAATACACTTCCAACTATTCATCTTTAAGATTACTCTTTCTTGAATATAAGCAAAGTCTAATTTTTTACTTCTTCCAACTATTATCGGCAAGCGAAGATACTTTCTAGGATTATCCACCTCCTTAACATGAAGAATTTATGTAATCTCTTTCTTACACACTTGCATTAGTGTTGCCAGTGAAAAATATATTAGACATTTGAAAATCTACCTGTTGGCTAGAAGCTGCCTGATAGATCTCCAAGCATTGCCTAATAGTCATCGCCTCCTTCGTTGCTGCTTTAAAGAGATATAAAGCATCATTCGTGAAAAATAATTGTAAAATAGATGGTGCTTTAGTGCAGATTTTGACACCATGAATTCTTCCTTGGAAAGAAATTTTCTTTAACAAGGCTAAAAAACCCTCTGTAACTGGCAAAAATAGATAAGGTGATATTAGATCACCTTGCCTCAAACCTCTTCTCGGAGAAATATTTCCGAACGACTTTCCACCATGAATAAATTGATATGTAACTGTTGTTACCATATTCATAACTTTATTCACCCATTCCATACAAAATCCCATCTTTACCATCATTGCCTGTGGAAAACCCCATTCAACACGGTCATAAGCTTTACTCATGTCCATCTTAAGAGTTGCATAACCAACTTTGCCTTGTGTTTTCCTCTTTGGATAAAGCATAACTTCAAAGGAAATCATTGTGTTATCTGTAATGTATCTTCCCGAAATAAATGAATTTTAAGCCTCAGAGATTATTGAATTCATACATTGTTTCATTCTATTCGCAAGTACTTTGCTTGTGATTTTATCAACAACATTACAAAAAGAGATAGGCCGCAAATCTGAGATATATTCAGGTTATTTCTTTTTTCAGATCAACACAATATTGGTATTGTTACTTCCTGGTGTGGCTGAATTATTATTCAAGCAGCCCATGATGGCCGTTGAAACATTGCCTCCAACAGTACTCCAAAAATGTCAAAAAAATCCTGGATTCAATTCATTCGGTCCGGGTTCTTTATCCGGGTGGATGCTAAAGACTGTTTCTTTGACCTCTTAATTGTAAGTGGGCGCTTCAAGTCCTAATTAAGTTCATTAGAAACTTTTTCTCAACAATGTCAATAATGGAACTAAGTGGTCCTTGTTGTTTCTTGAACAGATTGTTGTAGTAGTCTATAATAAGATCACTCAAACCATTCTCCCAATTACACCAATTTCCTGACTCATTGTTCAATCGTGCAATTTGTTCTTTTTTCATCGTGAAGAGACCATAAGATGAAAACAGTGAGTATTTCTATCGCCATTCTTAATCCAAAATTATTTAGCTCTCTATTTTCATTAGTTTCCTTGTTGTCTCAAAAGTATTTCATAAGCATCTTTGGCATTATTATAAAGAGCAATATGACTCGGATCTTTACTGCCTTTAAAGCTCTTCATTTGGCTCTTGCAATGCCTCATTTTTTATTGAAACTGTTGCTTTTTGTTGCGACCCCAGGACTATAAAAAATTCCTACAGTGCTCAATCTGAGAGATAATATTTTGTCCCTTTCCTTGGTTCCAACCTTCCTCAACTGCCTCCTTAAAATTAGTTTCCCTAAGCCATGAATTTTCAAAGCGAAACTTCACTGACGCGTATCGAATAATGCTTATGCCTAAGGAGATAAAAAATGCCATATGATCAGTACAAGTAGTTTTCATATGATACATCGTTGATTTGTTGAACATAACACGCCAATGCGTCGTTGCAAGGGCTCTACCTAGATTCTCTGAAACCCACCCTTCCGTACCTCTCCCTTTTTCCTAAGTAAATTTATTTCCAATGTATCCTAAGTCATGTAATTCGCAGAAGTTAACAACTCATTAAAAGTTATCAAGTCGCCAAGCCGATTGCTGAATTCTACCTATCTTATCTTCACAGCTATAAATATCATTGAAATCTCCTACGATACACCACGGTAGAGAGAAATTATTCTTCAAAGACTTAAGAATGTCCAAGGATTGCCTCCTACGATTTGTCTTGGGACAACCATAGAAATCAGTATATCAAAACTCAGGAATTCCCGCAATTTGGACCTCTACATCAAAAGTGTTTATAAGAATTGATTAATGAGTATGTGTCCTTCTCAGACCACAAAAGGGCTAAACCACCACTCTGTCCTTCTGGGTCAACAACACTCAAACCTTCAAAGACTAAATGATTACAAAGTTGTTGTAATTTAGTCTTGTCAATTTTTGTCTCCTGCAAAAAATATTAAGTTAAGCTTCTTTTGTTGGACCAAGTCCTTTAATTCGAAAACTATACATGGGTTAACAAGCCTACAAAAATTTCAAATTAAAGAGCTCATTGAATTTGGCGGGCCTAAAGACCAGAACCCGCCATAACCAAGTTTTTTGGCCCATCGTAAGAAATTAATTTGCCAGATGTGTCACGTTTCCTTCTTTTGTCTAACGACGTTAATTCCTCTTCATCAAACTCCTCTACCACTATATCTTTTTTAGATTCATATTTATCCCTAAATTATCCCAAGATTCCCATAATCCTTTCCATTAACGATACTGTCATTCCCGTAATGTACACTATTTTCTCCCTTCTTTTGTGTGGTTTTTACTTCTCCCTCTCACTTTCTCTTTTTCTTCATTATTTTCTCCCTTCTACCCTAATTTGTTTTCCTTTCGTGTACCCAATTCATCCAAAAAATCCGGCTGATAATCCTTTTTTCCTTTATTGTGCCACGCACCTCCTCCCAATCTACTTTCCGACCTAATCCATCTCATGCCATCCATGGATGTTTGTCGCCGTTCAACACGTAATTCTGGCCCGTAAAAGAACTGTACTTTATCAATTTCTAGATGATGATTTAGTTTCCGGCAGAACTTGTCTGTATGGCCAATCAAACCACAAAAAAATAAAACGTTCCCAATCTTTCATACTTAAATGAAACTTGCGCACATCCACCTCCTGGCTGTTTGATTTTCATTGATCGCCTAAGTAGTTTTTGGATGTTAATGGTCACTCGTATCCTCATGTAGTCTTTCCAAAATATATCATGATTTTTTGTATCGGAGTATTTGAATCTACCGATGGTATTCCCAATGTATCTTAGAACTCTTTTGGATCGTAGAAGTCCGATCAAGTCATAAACTTGAATCCATATATCCAATAATGTGAGTTCTACTTGCCGTGAGTTCTGATCAAGATTGAGGGAGCATAGTAAAACATGGTTCTACATAAAGTTTCATGGGCCATCTTCGATAATCTGATCATGTTCATGTTGGTTAAAAAACTAGAAAATAAAGACATTGTTTTCAAGTTCTCTCACCGCCATTCCTTCCCCTAGTCTCCATGCTTTTCCCATTGCATCACTCAAGGACTTTGGGTTGATAAACTTGTCCGTGAAAACACGTCCTACCACATACCATGGGGGATTAACAATCTTCTCTCCAGGATCAGTGGCATCCTCATCACCATGATAATCTAGTTCAATGTCTGAATCATCAAGATTTTAATTAGTGAATCATCAAGATTTTAATCAGACATCTTCTCTACTGGTATACTCCCATCATTTGAACGAGATGATGACGTCATACCAAAAGCAACAGAGGCAACAAGATAGATAAAACAATAGGTATTGAAAAGATGGACTATGACAAAAAAAAAAAAAAGGCAAAAGCTTTTTTTTAGAAAGCTTTTTTTTAACTCTCATGTAGAAAAAGTTAAAGGTCTTTTCTTTTTTATATATTTTTACTGTTAGTTTAGGGTAGGACCAAACTGATCATTTTTTAATATGCATCAAGGACCATTTTAATAAGGTGATATTATATGTATATATATATATATATATATATATATATATATATATATGTATTATTTTAATTATTATTATATGTTATTTACGTATTAAAAATTAATAATATTTAATAAAAAAGAAAGTAAAATAGATATTTATGGCATTTTACTTCAGCTGTTTCTATCGTAATTTTATTATTTCATCCCTAATTAATTATTTATTATAAGTCATCTAAGTATTAAAAAAAAAAAATTTAGTAAAAAAGGTAAAATAAATAGAAAAAAAATGCTAAATTAACTATTGATATTTTTTAAATTAACTTGACATCTTATATGAGGCCCACTTAAAAAATTTTTACACCGATTTTTTATAGTAATCTTGCTCTATCACTTCTAATAAATTATTATGAGTCATTTAATACATGTCTGTTTCGCTGCTTCAATTGTGATTTTATTATATCACTCCTAATTAATTATTATGGTCATCTAAGCATTAAAAAAATTAATAATATTTCTTAAAAAGGTAAAATAGACACAAAATAATATGTCAACATAAAAAATTTAATTGACTATCGAAATTATATTGGTGCCACATAAATTGGAATGGGACAGAGGAAGACATAGAGTAACATATATTATTTGAAAATGAGATGAAATGTATTGTAAATAACAATATTAATAACTTCATATAAAATATATGTATATAGAAATTTGATTGACTGTCAAAATTTTATTTGTACCACATAAATTGGGACGAAGAGAGTCTTATTGAAAAATTATGTAAAAAAAATTATAAATCACATAATTGACACTATAAAAATTTAAAAGATATAAAATATTTGACTAACTCACGAAATTATATTAGTCACTTAAATTGAAATAGAAGAAAAAGTATATAAATCATAATAATTAAAAACTTAAATAATTTTAATAATTGATTATCTAAATTCTATTTGTATCACATAAATTGAGATTAATAAAAAAAAGCATATATTGGACCGTGCTAGCATGGGCAGTTGATATCTAATATATATAAAAGATCGAAATAGTTCATCCCTTACATATCTAGGACCATTTTGATTGTTTTTTGCCAAGAGTCTTTAGTGGTAAACCGTTTGATAATAAGAAAGCACTTTCGAAAAATCGTTATTCGTATCCTTCCCGCATATACACTTAACGTGCCAAAAGTTAAAAGAAACCATAAAAATTACATAAGCATATATATAACTTCTTGAAATCAAAATTTCAATTGAAGCACTAATTTCAAATCAAAACATCAAATTTTCAAATCAAAACATCAAATTTGAGCATCAAATTGCAGGACCAAACACCTACGTAAAAGTCAAAACAAGCTTTTGATATAACAGTCTGATTTACTAAAAATAAAATCAAATGCGGAAGGCAAAAGGAAATCTATATAGTATAGACCCACATAGAACATCTAGTAAGTCATATATGTAACATAAATTAAGGCTAAAAAGAGGGAGAAAGTGTGGGGGGGGGGGGGGGGGGG
>NC_061121.1:110040100-110106712 GCF_002878395.1 Capsicum annuum
GGGGGGTAGTGTACAATAATTGGTTTGTGAAAAGAGCTGCAGTAGTTTGTAAGGGAAAACATATACAATAAATACTCCAATCATCTATTTTCTATTACATCCTGGAATAGCCTCTGTGGTCTTCATATTGCTCCATGAATTCATCGTTGAACTTTTTGAAACTTTCCATTATTGCAGGCATGTCTTCTTCAGCTGGCAAGATGGTTGTCCTTAGGTGGAACACCCTACATTGTTCATAATCTTATAATCAATGCCACGATAACTGATTTTAATGCATTACAAAACACTAGTAACATCTTAAATCCCCCCATCCCCCCCCCCCCCCCCCCCCCCCGCCCCACAAATCCAAAAACCTATGTTGCTGGGACTTTTCAGAAATTTCGACGGATGCATATCGGATTTCTCCAAAAGTTGTGCATTATTGGAGGATCCATAGCATTTTTGGAGTCCAAGGAACCTAGTCAAAAACAATTGAGGTCACAGTGAATCAAAAGAAAGAAGCCCCAGGGAAGAGGAAGACAGAAATGAAAGGTTATATAAGCGAAAAGGGAGAAGATACACTTTTTTAAATTGAAGCACACAATCTCGGGAACCCTCTGGCGTCACTGTTTGAAGCACAGACTTATGTTAAGCGCATGGTTTCGCCATGAAGCAAAGATCCTTCACTTCATGCTGCTTTGTCACTTTAAGTGACAAAGTTAAAAGTAACAAAGTAATGGCTTTTATAAACAGTGGAAATGCATATAAGGGCAATTTGGCACTGCAAAGGTTTGGGAATGGAGTAGCAATATGATAGAATAACAAACTCACCCTTCTTTTTGGCCGAAACCTGAACCAGGGACGGTGGAGATGCCAGTTGCTTCCAACAACCTCAGACAATACAAAACATCGGGAGCTTTCCCAAGCTTATTTGCAGCTTCTATTGCTCTAGGAGGCAATCGAATTTGGGGGAAGGAATACATTGCACCTGAAAACATTTCCTCACACAGTTTATGGGAGCTCATTTGGCATTTCACAGAATACAAGAACTAAATAACAGGTCACTGGTAATCATAGTGAGATATTGACTTGCCTTCGGTGAAATTACAAACAACATTTCTGCAGCTGTTGAAACCATCAGTCATCATATGTGCCCTTCTCCTTAATGACTCAAGGATACCCTTACTGCAATCAGAATAAACATCATTAAAGAATGAGAGAGTGTGCCGGCGTATAATAACAGAAATTATAGAAAGAGAAGAGAAATTAAGAGATTCAAATCCTTTATCACAGTAGACGGATATTGATATAAATTCAAAAAAGTTTCAAAAAGAGAAGAAAAAAGGTAAAGACTGAATTAGGATTTAGGGTGCGTGTGTGTTAACTCAGATACTTGTATTCACTGTACGTGACTCCAGAAGATTAGGAGAAAACATGGAGCTTTGATATCATCAATGACCCCCACTTAATGGTTGTTCTAGGAGTTATGTCAGAGAAAAGTGCATTCTTTTGATCAAGTTCAAACTACCACAGTAATTCTAATGGTTCTGCTTATTTGAATATTCTCATACTAATGGGTGATAAAGTCATAGATGTATTTATAGCTTTAAGCTTTCTCTTCCTTTTTTTTCCTTTTTTGATTACTGAGAAATTCCCAAGGACTTAGCAAAAGGTTTGAAACCTGATAGATAATGGATCCACTCCTCTAACCTTACTTAAATATCAGGTGTTTATCTATGGCAGGGTAGAACCTGTGACGTACTTTAAGCTTTCTTAGGACTTGTTAGTTAGATAGCAGATACTCAGGGACCACATAGTTTCAAAGTTCATAGCCAGAACCCCATTGAAGAAAAATGAATTTTTTTTTTTGGTGCCAATTTGTAAATTCATAAAAAAAGTTCAAGAATTTCATGGGCTTGTCAGCAGTCATACCTCTCTCTGACATATTGGTCATATGAGATATCTCCAGGTTTAGGGGGGTTCACCATTAGCCCCATCTGTAAGACACAAAAGAACAGGACATTACTAACTTAGTTGATTGGAATCGAAAATGATGTTGCTAATTTAAAGCACATAACATTATCCTGAGGAGACAAGTAAATATTGACTTACAAATATCTGTCCAGGAACATTTGGACTGAGTGATATTGAAGCAACCTTGTATATTTCTTCAACGGCCTGCAATATCAAATGCAAAAAAGGAAATGTTTTGTCTTAGGTACATAAGAGTCCAATACCAGAAAAACTGTGTTAGGTGCATAAAGGCAAAAACCTAGAAAACTTGCATTTTTAAACTATAATATGTTTGTTGCTGGTGGGAGGTGGCATGTATCCTGTGGAATTAGTCGAGGTGCGCGCAAGCTGGCCTGAACAACACGGTTATCAAAAAAAAAAAGAAAATATAATATGCCTAAGATTTCAATGTTTTATAATAGACTATTGAAAGTAGCTTTTGATGAAAAAATGGCACTTGAACCTAACTCAACCACAAAAGTTAGCTCAAGAAGTGAGGATTTCTCAAGTACACATAAGGAGTTCAATCTCCCACTGTCAACCGATGTGGGACTCAACAGCCTCCCTTTCAAGCCCTCACACCCAAGACTGGACATCTAGATCATCGAAAATATAAGATGGGGCTCAACATAGGTTAAACAATGAATTGGGAAGAGCCTGCCTCTGACACCATGATAAAGAAATGGACCTTGAGCCTAACTCAACTACAAAATTTAGCGCAAGGGGTGAGGATTGCCCAAGACCATATAAGAAGTCCAATCTCCCCTCCCACCACCAATGTGGGAGTCAAAAGCTTTAAAGAAAAAAAAATTAATTAAAAAAACGAAACTAAACTACACGTTTGTGACTAGTACGAAATGGTCCACTTATAACATCCAACCTAGATCTCTTCCAAATTATTCTAATAAATTGACGAACCACGTCTCAACCATAAACTAGTTATGGAAACTTGAATTATCTCTATCAACTCTGCGCTATTCGGGCCCATTTTGGTTACAGTACTAGCAATTTCTATTTCAAGGAATGGGGGTTTATCTAGAACCAAGGAAATTCTAATTCTCACACTTAACAGTGGCATACAAGTCCTTAACTAGAGATGAAATACTCCTGCCGAAAACCTAACATAAGTGAAACAACAACAAAAGTCTTAATTCCAACTAGTTGGTATCTCATATATGGATCATCTGTACCCTTTCTGTTCTTTTTTAGCCAATGTTCATAGCTAATCCACATTGGAGAATGTGTCTTTTTAAGACTTCCCCAAAATGTGAAATGAGTCATTTTTAAGCACTGCAAAGAAAAGACTACTATGGCACCACTCCATAAAACTTGTCTTGAGATCACTAGATTCTTCACTGTCGCTACAAGAGTTTTTCCAATTCAAACCATGACATACAACGTGGCACTGAGGATTAGCACTTTACTATAAGCAAGAAATATCAAGTATATACCTGTCCCTACAGTTTGAATTGGAAGCAAAATACAAACCTTTGGAGGTATGTTGGTCATCTCAAAGTATCCTCCACGCTGTCCACATTCACCCCAATATCCTTTGGAGACAGTGTGAAACGAGACAAGCTGAAGCTCCTTGCTTATGGGTGGCCCCATATCCAATAAAACCTTCATATTTTGTGAATAACATGAAATGAGTATGTAGGATCTAAAAATACTAGTTGGCTAATAATTTCTTCAAGCAGAAACTTTGCACATTTACCTTTCTCGCACTTATGAAGGGGCGCTCATCTTGGTAAATGTTTTGCTGGTAAACTTCGTCTCCAAGTAATACTAAATTTTCTTGGTGACAGAATTGAATTATTTGCTTAAGATTTGCCACACTAAGACATTGTCCAGTGGGATTCCCAGGGTTTATAATCACCATAGCTCGTACCTAGGCAGAAACAAAGAAATAAATATGTACAGATATATGCAGACGACAAGATGCTTTAGGACGTTAAAAGCGAAAGAGTAATTCAGCTACTATTAACAGCCATATCCAAATGTCTGTAGGGTAAAGGAACCAGTCCCATTGAACAGCTTTTTAAGTTTTGCCAGTTTTCGAAAATATTTGTAGTATTCAGTCCCACATATGCTGTGTCTTTTTTATGTTCCGTTCTTTTTCTTTGGTAGTCGTTAGGGGGTTTGGGTGTGAGTGAGGCAGACAGACAAAAGCTTAACCTTCACCAAGCATAAAGTTGCTAATAAAACCAACTTTAGTGAAACATATTCAGAATTCACATAGACATGAGAACATATTTTTCTGAATGTAAATGGAAAGCTGAAGTTCAGCATACTCACAGTTATTCCCTTGAATCGTGCCTGTGCAACTGATTGGCGAAGGTCATTGATATCAAGACCCCAGTTTGCAGTTTCTTCAAGGAAGTAAGGAACAAGAGAACCCCCTAATAATTGAATTGAAGCAGAGTACAGTGGATACTGGGGAACAGGGACCAATATCTAGCAACAAATATGCATTCATTAAGAATATGATAATGCCCGTAAAAGATAAAAACCTGGAGGTGCTAAAAGAAAGAATTGTCAAAGTTAAGAAATAAGATGTATGAAAGGAGGCAAAGAAAATATGAAGAGGAAAATCTTGCTATTCATATCAAATTATCAGGTACCCCATCGCTTGGGCCGCGAATGACACTGTTCAAGATCTGCATCACTCCTTTGCTGGCACCATCTGTGAGAAATATGAGTTCTGGATCACTGTCAGACAAAATAACTAGATATCAGTTTAAAAATCAAATTTTGAGGTTATCAAATCACACCAAGTAAAAAGGAACGAGCAATCCAACCTTGGATATCCATCACGTCTCTCAATGAATTCTGCAACTTCTTTCCTTACACCAGGAATGCCGCGGGAGTCACTATAAGCACCTAATTTACCAGCAAATATAGAATACATCATTCCCTCACTAAATATCACTGTCGCAAAACTGAGCCAAAATAATGTGTTCATCAATTGAGTGTCATAACAAAACACAGACAAGTAGTTAGTGATGGGTAGAGCCCGAAAGAGGAGACTTCATCTAGAAAGTCGTGTCCTGGATAATTTTGCTTTTGTCCACTGAGAAAGGATTAAATGCATAAGCCTCATTTCAACAGTTCCCAAGTTACCCTTCACCAACTATCACCTCCCACCCCCTCCGACAGAATAAAAAGTTAGTAGTCCTTTAGGATATAAAAAGTTACAGAAACTAAAGACTTACACATGAAATAACACCCAGACATCTTATCAAAAAGACTAGATCATGAATTCATGAATATCATATAATGAAGAAACTATATGAAGGAAATAAGAGCAAATGGTGAAGCAAAAAAAAGAAAGTCATTAAAACATAGTAAAAAATAAAATGAAGAAAAGAATAACTTCTGACATGAAAGCAAAAACAATTTCTTGTTTGTGTATTAGTTCGGCCAAGGGCAAGAAAGGGAGCCAGGAGAAAGAGAGGCATAATGCAAGGAGGTGCATATGTAACAATTAAAGGTCATCTGAGAAAAGATACCTAGACCTCCAGAAGTCATTGCGAGAAACTGTTTAGCCCTTGCAATTGCATCGGCAGGGAATATGAGTCCCACATTCGGATCATCCAGTAAAAATGGAGCTTGACAGAGAGCAATGACCTGAAATATAGAGACCAACATTTTACATGCATCAAGTAATCAAACCTCAAGCATCTTAAAAACAGGCATTCAGCAAGTGTAACAAACCTGGCGTGGAAATGTCAGTGGCTTCTGTCCAAGGGCATGGGGATTACCAACATTCGTAAAGATGATCTGCAGAATAAGAGGAACAGTGAGATAGTATATAAGCATCGGAAAAAATCAAATGGTCATCATTCAAATGCTTCCAAAAAACATTAGATTTACGAACAATTTCCTAGTCATAGGAATCTGGAATAGATTAATCACTATTATTGTATAAATTGTTCATTTGCAGCATCACATCAGAAGTGCATTTAGTATCTCAAGATTATTTAGATGAGGAATTATAAATTCTTATGCATGTTCAAGGGATTCAAACAGGTTTTGCCAACAATCTAGGCTCTGTATGGAACCGCTTTAAATCTTGCAAACTATCTAAAGTTCGCCTATAAATTCATGATAATAAAGGTTTGATAGACAGTAATTCCTAGTTCAAGTTGGAATATCGAACTATGAGTGATTCAAAGAGGGTAAATGGACCATAATACCTATTTTAAAAGTATCTAGTCCTTATCAGAACATGATAACCTACAAAATGTCACAAGATGGAATCTCTTACAGGAAAAAGACATACAATTTGACAACTTATACCTTTTTCCCTTCCTTCTGAAGCTCAGAAGCTCGAAGGTACAGCTCACCTCTGACAGCATATTGGCACTTCTTGACATTTTCATTCAGATTCTCATAGTCTAATGGCTTAGACATTATAAGAAATTAAAATTTTCTCTAGTTCAAATTCCACGTAAAGAGATGCCCGTACTGGTAGTCTAGCAGCTCGAATCAAAACCTACATTTTAATGAAGAAACTATAAGCAGAAAAAAGGAACAATGACTGCAAAGCAACAAAACATAGTGGCTCCAAAAAAACAAACAGAAATCTATTTGTCAAATATGGATATGACATGTGGACAACTTGAAATTCAACGCATGGAAGCGCAAGTTTAGTTAGCTCCAAGTCATCAAAGGTCGCTCTCGCAAGAGGTTAGAAAATAACCTGGAAGTCTGCTCCGAATCAAGCTTACCTGAACTATCACACCGGAGTAAGATAGTTTTATTCCGGGATAAATTTATACCGTCAACAAAATAGAATATAAATCTAATCCCAATCTTAATCCTGGATACCCCACCTTGTCCTATCCAACTTGGGATTATTTTATCCCACCTCTCAAGTGAGATAAATTAGTCCAAGGATTATAATTCCAGGACTAAATCCCGGAATAATTTAGTCTGCGTACCAAATCACCCCTAAATATACCCCTTCTACCCACTTGTATCCCATCTGATTTTCGCTATTACTATTGCTTAAGTTCTCAAGTTATAACAAGCTATTGTGTTCTTACTCGGCTACACTATTCATCTGTTAAATCAGGAGTTCCCAATAAGAATTTTCTTCCTCTCTTGCTTATTTTATCATTTACATACTTTTCACTGTTTGTCTTATATCGTTTTAGTCAAATTCATATTATCGGGAGGTTAACTCTTACTAAGATAATTCACTTGTCTTTGACCCTGTTCCATAAATTAAATTGTTAAGTCTTTAATCCAAATTTTAGATTAAACAAGAAAATATAAGAATATTAAGCATAACAGAAGGTTCAGCCCAGTGATTATAATAACACAACTTCCAGAATCCTGATATAAAACCCCCAAATGCAATCAGACATATTATGCACAACAATCCAATTTGGAGAATCTATGAGTAGGGCCATGATTGTCATTTTAGCAGCTATGGAAATTGAAAAGAGAAGTGTAATAGTACAAGCTGGGAACTAGAAAATCAACAGTGCATGTGACCTATGTTGCTCAGAATCTTCAAAAATGTCAACAGGTACATATTGGATACTCCAAAAGCAGTGCATTTTGGGGAATCTGACACTGATGCTGCAACAATTTTTGAGAGTCCGAGCAACATAACATGTGACCCGACACGCACACCCAAATCAAAATCCACATGAATAAGTTATAATCATAATGCATAACAAAGAAAGATTTAACGAATTTGTGGTCAAGGGTGTAACTAATCGTCAATAAAGTAATAGCAAAGGCCACTTGTGTACACATTCACAACTAGAGGAAATAAAGAAAGATGACCAAAAAAGCCTCCATTATACATAGCAGAAGAAAGAGAAAAATCTTTGTACGCGAACATCATTTTATCGATCCAATTATAACACACGAAGAATATGCACAATCACAAAAATAAAAAAAATCTTCAGATACCCATACATGAAAAAAAAAAAAATTAATATCAAACTTAAAAATATTGGAATTTCCCATGTAGAATCAAGTTTGATGAAATGGGTTAATTAAACAAATAAAAAGAAAACAACTTATTAGGAAGGGGATGACTTACAGGTAGGAGCCAAGTGTTGTGTTAGCCCTGGTTCAGAACTTACAAGTCAGAACTTAACAGTCCTGCTGATAAAATGAGAAGTGCTACTTTTTTTTGGTGTGAGCCAAAAGTATATAGTATTATTATTTGTGTATGTGGCCAAGTGTCAAACATAAATTCCAAGGTGAAACCACAGCCACTGAACAGTTGGTAAGATTGGATTAATCTGGCACATTATATTGAATCACAAATTTGGAGATAAAGCAAAATCGTGGTGCTCATTCAAACTATACAATTGTGGTTTTGCTTCTTGATATAGATATTCCCTTCTATTTGTCAGCGACAACATAACTTTTTCAACTAAAGTGAAAATAACGCCAAAAGCTTCACAATCATAATAAAAATAATTATATTGAAGAAAAAAAATTGAATTGAGTTTTTATGGTACGTTCATTAAGACAAATGGAAAATAATAGAATGTAGACAGTAGATGTACCAACTACAGCAACTGGCACTGTTCCAACAAACAATGCTTGCATTTGATTGAACTTCAATTTTGTAGTGTTTTATTAGGCCCAACAAATAAATCTTGGTTTGGAAGAGGTGGTTATTTTCTTGAGCTAAGAATATATTAAAAATGGTCTTTTGTTATAAAAAATAAAGCAAAGAAGAAGAAAGGAGAGAATAGAGAGTAATTTTTATTTCTCTTAAGGGAGTCTCTTGGATTTATTTCCCTTGAAGGAGTCTTGGATCCTTGAGCATGATTTACAATGAAGGAAGTCTTCTATTTATAGGATATTTCAAATCGTGATAGATATCAATTAAATCTTGATAGATTTTATCTATATAGACATTCACTATAATGTAAATACATTTATAACACTCCCTTGAATGTCTAAATGTGTCTCGTTAAAACCTTTGTAGAAATCACCTAGTGGAAAAAAAAAATCTAGTGAAGGAAAAAGAGTACACATCTCTAACAATACGCATATAGGTGCTTCGTTAAAAACCTTACAAGGAAAACTCAGTGGGACAAAACCTTGAAAGAAAAAAAGAGTATAACGTGCATTTGCTCCCCCTAATGAGAACATCCTTGAACTTATGTATCCCGATCTTGTGCACCATCTTCTTGAATGTTGTAATTGGAGGAGACTAGGTGAATAAATCAGCCACATTTTCACTTGAACGAATCTGTTGCATGTTAATATCACCATTCTTATGTAGCTCATGTATGTAGAAAAGCTTTGATAAAGTGTGTTTCGTTCTATCTCCTTTTATGAATCCTCTATTAAAATGTGCTATGCATGCTGCATTATCTCTGTATAAAATTGTGGGTACATTGTCACATTTCAAACCATATTTTTCTCAAATGTATCATGGATCTCAACCACACACATTCTCGACTTGCTTCATGAATAGATATTATTTCAGCATGATTCAATAAAGTGACTATGATAGACTGCTTTGTATATCTCCAAGATATGGCAGTATCCCTACTTAGAAACATATAGCCTATTTGAGATTGAGTTTTATGCAGATCAGATAAGTATCTAGCATCAGCATAACTAACAAGATCGAGACTACAAAAATAAGCTCATGTGTTTGATCTTGTTTCGATGTCTTCTAGTAGGAGCAAAACTATACCTTGCTAACAAATTAATCAAAAAAGTTGTATCAGGTCTTGTAGTATTTGCAAGATATATTTTGTCAAATGGCAATTTTCAACATTTTCATATGTGACATCTTTAAGTGTGTGGAGTGCAAATCAAATAAGTTTTTGCTTACCAAGATGCATCCTCTCATGTCACTTGATAAATATTTCTACTTCAGCAAACTTAAATAAACGTAGAATTAAGATCCTCGTAATCTTTTACAATATTGCACCAATATTGTATCAAAGATATCATTGACGGTTTCTCATTTTGTATCGGTTCGCAATGTGATATAATATTTTGAGATCTCATTATTTCATTATTTTCAGATACCTGAACCTCTCATAAGGTTTCATGAAGTGTTATGTCGCAGACTCTTTAAGAGCATATTGCCTTCTTATTATGATTATTTGCTCCTTATTCTTTTCAAGGATTATTTTATTTGGAATAGATTGGTCTACCAAGCTTTTTGCATGTGTAGACTTTGTCCTTTAACGATACAAAATAGAAGCACTTGCAACTTAAATATGAGATGCTTTCGGCATTCGACTTGAATTATCTTTTGAATGAGGATATGATGATAATTTCCAACATATTTCATAGCTGTTTATAATCTCCCCCTTATGTTAGGAAAACTAACATACATCCTCCATCTTCTTTGAGGAATCTATCTTTGTGCATCATGGTATATTCATTAATCATCTATCGCACATCAAAATTATTAGATGGACAACGTGTGGTTCCTAACTCAGAACCAACTTTGAGGGAGAATTAATCATAATTTATTGGTTTGATACATACAAGTACTTTGGTATATAATATTTCAAACCAACACATGAAGCTTTATTCTCATTAGCAATGGTTTAGTTATTTATCAAAGGCATTCAACGCCAAACCATCTTCATCAAGATGAATTATCTTGATTACACAATCTGAAAATTATGTTCTTAACTCAATTTTATTGAGCAAACAACTTTATGAATGTCAAACTGCACATTGATAATAAATGTACATGTGAATAACTTAAATCGATGCATCTTAATAGATCACATGATAGGTGAACGGGCTCATATTCAACTTTTATACTTTTCATGTTTAAGGGATCCAATCCCAACATTAGTTGGTCCAACCAACTTATCATGAGAACAAGCGACATAAATAATTCTTGAAGAATCTTCTAGTTCTTCAATACATGTCTAATACTCAATATGCACATCTTCGAGATGTCACAATCATTCATAACAACTTATGAACTCATTTATAGTAGTAAACACAAGTTTATCATGACATGTATTTTTTTCTCTTTAGTAAATTTCAGATTTACTATTACACGAATAAATTTTAGATTTACTACTTTAGAAGTAGATTGCAAAATTATTTAGCCTCTTTCGAAGGTGAGTTGTGATACCATCACAATCAAGTGCACGTTTACATTAATAAGCTTCTTATTCCCCAAGAATGAATATAATCGTGCCTTAAGCCTATAATACTATGATAGCTTATAACCTCTTTCATGATATTGCTACTTGAGGAGCAAATCGAGGCATACATATGATCTAGAGAATTTTTTTCTAACACATCTTATGATCATAATATGCGTGTGAAAATATCATCACTTTTGATGATCATTATCATATTTTCCCTCCACGCGTATATTTGTGCATTCAATCACTTGTTTTCTTTCAGACATATTATGCACTGCTACCACATTCTTAGAGAATGGAGCATGTTCAACGAGACATATTTCATGATTTTTCATTAAAAATATATTATTTTGTCTTAGCCATCATAATATCATCAATATGGCACATTAAGATTCAAACTCAACGTCTTATCCATATAAAGGCGTCTTAGGCATAAATCGATGGGACTTAAATCAAACATATTATCATCATGGTGCATTAGGACTCTAATGCGATGTCTTACCCTTTTGATGTGATGAAATTTAAATCCACTGTCTTACCCTAAATTAATAATATAATAGTGATGTGATGAAATTTAAATTCATTGTCTTACCCTCAATCAATAATATAATAGGCTACTGATAATGTGTTATAAAAATAAAGCAAAGAAGATGAATAGAGAGTAATTCTTATTTCTCTTGAATGAGTTTCTTGGATCCTTGGGCATGATTTACAATGAAGGAAGTCCTTCTATTTATAGGAGAAATTTACTCCTAGTTTTTGACTAAAAGACAGATACTTCAAATCCTGATAGATATCAACTAGATCTTGATAGATCTTATTAGATCTTATCTATATAGACATTCACTATAATGTAAATACATTTATAACATCTTTTATATTTTATGAAGATAGAAATATAATTTACGTAATTACGTATATTTTGTTGTTTCTCGGGTTTAGTAAAATCAATAATTTTTCAATAATAACTTCAAACACATGTTCAAAATAACATATGAATAATCAAATGAAGTTTAAAATCTATATTTACAACTTTGAAATTTTAACAATAAGTTCAATTCTAACTTATGAACAACCAAAAATGAAGTTCAAACTATTTTTCTTGGAAATAGAAAAATCAAATGTTAAGAACTTCAACATCAACCAACTTATTAACTATCAAAATGAAGTTCAAGAACTTCAAACACAAGTTCAAACAGTTGAAGAACTATCAATATGAAGTTCAAACTATTTTATGGAAAAACAATAAAACCAACTTTAAGAAAAAGAGATGAAACAGAAAGATTCAAGTCCAACTAATTCACGATATGTTTTTAATAAAATTATTTCCCTTAAGTATCCGAGGCTATGAAATATATCCTCACAAGATAAAATAAATCACTTCGATAGAATAGCGATACCTCAAATTATGTCAGACTACGAACACACTCAATAAGAGCAAATCACACTAGAGTTTTTTCAAAAAAGAAGAGTATTTTTTTCTTCAAAATTTTATGTCTATACCTGAGAAAAAATTTAGGTATTTATAGCCATCAAGGCGTTGCTTCATGGAGTGAAGCAATGGTTCAGGAAGGTGTACCCCTTTATAAAGGTGCAACTCTTCAGAAAGTCACAACCAATTGGAAGGGTCATAATCATTCAAATCGAAAAGGTGTCTATTCAAATTGTATCCTTTCTATTCACACCTCTTAAAAACCCAACAATCTCTCACATGAATGGGGAATGACTATTTTAAAAAATTTACGGACAATTATGTGATTTACAAGAAAATACAAGTTGCATATTGATAAATAGATTTCACTTTGAACTTTCCATAATGAAGTTGCATCAGATGCACTCGGTCAATCGGTAGATGTGATATCTTTGAACCGTTGAGCTTTAATGTACACCTAGACAACATGGATCACACAACCAGTCTTTTACTATTTATTATTCTTATGATTTTATTCGTTTGAGCCCTGAACACGACCTAGTTTCATGAGAGCTTAGACAATAGGTCTTTACTATCATTCTCCTTAAAGTGGTTTCACTTCACCCTCATATAAGTGATTTCTAAATATTTAATCCTATAGATCAAATTATTTTTTCAAACCTACCAAACATAAAAGCCATTAAAAAGCTTCAAACCATAAGCCTTATCCTCATTTGCTAAATATTATCTTCATCATAAGAATGGGTTGAGTATATTGACAATGTCGAACCGTCAGTCACAACTTTGTTTGATCTACTTAAGCCTAGCCCTTAGGATCTCCAGTCTGCTAGGTAGAATTACTGTCATGATAACTTGATCTAGGCCGTAAATCCATTCACTTCGATGATCTCTCAACTCTCTCTCTCTCTCTCTCTAAATAGGTCTTTTGTAAATGGATCCGACACATTATCTTTTAACCTCACATAGTCAATCATGATAATTTCATTAGAGAGTAGTTCTCTAACGATATTATATCTTTGTCTTATATGATGAGATTTACCATCATATATCATGCTCTTTACCCTTTCTATTGTTGCTTAACTATCACAGTGTATGTATACTGGTGCCAATGGTTTGGCCCAATAAGGAATATCTTTCAAGAAATTTTTGTGTCATTTAGCTTTTTCACCAGCTTTATCTAACACAATAAATTTAGATTTCATTGTAGAGCGAAAAATACATGTCTGTTTGGATGATTTTCAACAGACTGCTCCTCCACCCAAAGTAAATATATATCCACTCATGAACTTTACTTCATTCAATATGGTGATCCAATTTGCATCACTATTCTTCAATTACCGCTAGATATTTGTTATAATGCAAATCATAGTTTTGAGTATGTTTTAGATACTCCAAAACTTTTTTCATTGTCATTCAATGAGTTTGATTGGGATTAGTCGTGTACCGACTCAATTTACTAACAGTGCATGCTATATATGGTCGCGTACAATTCATGATATACATCAAACTTTCCAACACTCTTGTATAATCCAATGATGAGACACTTTTACCTTCATTCTTTTGAAGTGCAAAGCTCATGTCTAATGGAGTCTTTACAATACTAAAATCTAAATACTTAAACTTGTTAAGTACTTTTTCAATGTAATGAGATTGTGACAACGTCAACCCTTGTGGAGTTTTATGAATTCTTATTCCTAAGATCATATCCGCACTCTACGGTCTTTCATATCAAACTTGTTCTCAAGCATGAGCATTTATGTCAGAAATGTCTGTACTTATGATCAATATATCATCCATATACAAACAAACAATGACCTTGTAATTTGGAGTATCTTCAATGTAAGCACACTTATTACATTCATTTATCTTGAAGTCATTTGCCAACATAGTTTGGTCAAACTTTGTATGCTACTGTTTGGGTGCTTATTGTAGTCCATAAAGTGACTTAATAAATTTGCACACTTTTCTTTTTTTTTGTTAGGAACCATAAAAACCCTCAGATTGTTTCACGTAAATTTCTTCCTCCAATTCTCCATTTAAGAATGTTGTTTTCATATTCTTTTGATGGATTTTAAGACCATATATCGTTGCTAATGCAACCAATATCCGAATGGATGTTATTCTTGTTACAGGCGAATAAGTGTCAAAATAATCAAGGCCATCCTTTGCCTAAATCCTTTCACAATAAATCTTTCCTTGTATTTGTTAATAGTACCATTAGCTTTCATTTCCTTTTTGAAGATTCAGTTAGAACCTAAAGATTTATTTCCTGGAGGAAGATCAACCAACTTCAAGTGTGGTTACTCAAAATTGAATCAATCTCATTATTGACTGCCTCTTTTCAAAAGCATGAGTCTAAAGATGACATCGCATTTTTAAATATTTAAGGCTCATTTTTAAGGAGTAATATTACAAAATCTTATCCAAAGAATATTGACATTCTTTAACGTGTACTATGCCTTAGATTCTTATTATTAAGTACATTCTCATTTGGTTCATCTTGAGGTCGTTTAGATCCTCTACAAGACAACTCATGTCCAATTTTGTATAATGTGTTCAAAGAACTCAGCATTATCTAATTTGATTATCGTATTTTCATTGATATTCGATGTTTGTATTTATGAACCAAAAATTGGCATGCTTTACTACTTTTAGCATATTTAATGAATACACGGTCCCAAGTCTTAGGTCTTATTTTTACCCTTTTAGATATTGGAACTTGGACTTTGGATAGACACCCCCACACTTTGAAATATTTCAAGTTGGGTTTTCTTCCTTTCCATTTTTCATATGAAATTGAATGTGTCTTACTATGGGCCACTCTATTGATTATTCGATTTGCTATAAGGATAGCTTTTCCCCACAAGTTTTTTGGTATACCTAAATTTATGAGTAAGACATTCATCAGTTTCTTTAATGTTTGATTTTTTTCTGCAATCTCATTTGATTGAAGTAAATATGGGGCAGTATTTTGATGGAAAATTCTATTTTCTAAACATATCTCTGCAAATGGTGATTCATACTCACCACTCCTATCACTTTTCATTGTTTTGATCATTTTATCCAAGTGATTTTTAACTTCAGTTTTATATTGCCTGAACGCATCTATTGCTTCATCCTTATCATTTAGCAAATAAACATAACAATATTTAGTGCAATAGTTAATAAAAGTTATGGAACTTTTCTTAGTACGAGATGGTGTTTGTTTTATATCACAAATATCGGTGTGACTTAAATCTAAGAGATTGAAATTCCTTTCAACAGAATTATATAGATGCCTAGCATATTTAGATTCCACATATATTTGGCACTTTGATTTATTGCACTCAAAGTTAGGCAATACTTTCAAACTAATCAGTTTTCACAAGGTTTTGTAATTGACATGTCCTAAATGACTATGCCACAAGTCATTTGACTGTAGCAAGTAAGAAGATGCCTCAACTTTCTTCATTTCAACAACCATTACATCAAGTTTGAAAAGGCCCTCATTGAGGTATCCTTTTCCTATATACTTTTCATTCTTACTTATTACAACTTTCTCTTAAATAAACACACATTTAAATTCATTTTTAAGAAGAAGTATTTTTGACACTATGTTCTTCCTAATAGTAGGAATATGGAGAACATTCTTGAGAGTCAACATCTTGTCGGAGGTCATTTTCATGAATATCTTCCAACTTCCTTCAACCTTGGTTGTTACATTATTTCTCATGAAGATCACTTCTTTTGGACCAATGGTATCATAAGTAGAAAAAGTTTCTTTATCCACACAAATATGTCTAGTGACTCCTGAATCAAGCCATCATTTATTTGAATTTCCAACTAGATTGCATTCAGTGATCAGAACATGCAGATTTTGAATCTTTTCAGTTGCTTTCAATATATTTATCTAATTTCTTTCACATTCTTATTTAGAACTTGACTATTTAGAGCTTTGTGGACAACATCACTATAATTGTAGCAATTGTATTTGAATGTTTTCTTGGTATGCTCTATCACTTGTCCAAAAAAATTCTTTATTTTTTTATTAATTGGAGCATCATCCTTAACAGGATTTGCAACCATTATTAATGATTTCTCATTCAACTCATTATCCTCTTCTATCTTGGGATGACTTACAAGATCTTTCAAATCAGACAATTGGAATTCAGTCATTATTTTTTTTTTAAATATAAGGATCGATACTTGTGAACATTTGCATTTCAAGTTTTGTCAACCACAATGACATCATTTACTGTCATTCTTTGAAGTGCACATCAAAATCTTTTTTCAATTTCTCTGTCGTTTTCATTGCTAAAGCAATATCTGAATAACTTAATGACGCAATATTGGTTGTCGTTGGGACAACACCATTCATAATCGAATTAATTTGTTGTTCAGTTTCATTCGTCCTTTTCCCGTCAATCTTTGACATACACTTTTGTATTTCAGAATACTAACAATAAAGACTTTAATCTTTAACCAACTTATTTCTAGTCAATGATGAAGCTTTTATATCTTTAAATCATCAACCGAATGAACTTTGAAACCTGATGAAGTTTTTATGACTTTAATTAGAATCAAATTCAAACAGAGTAAAACCCATACCCCATGGGTTTTTAAACTCCATAAAACAATACAAAAATTTTAAAGAATCATTGAAGCTTTTATATTCTTCGAACCAAATTCTCACACTGATTTCTTGGTGAAATTTTTATATTTTTCTAACCGAGTGAGTAGAAATCAAAAGATTTTAGTCTTCACAAAATCAAACCCAATACAGATTAACCAAATACTTTATTTATAAAAGGTAATATTTTTTTTCTCACCAAACAAGCACAAAAAAAATATTATATATATATATATATATAGATAGATAGATAGATAGATAGATAGATAGATAGATAGATATAATTTTCTTAGGCTTGTTGTTTTTGGGTTTAGTAAAATTTGTATCTTTTCAACAATAACTTCAAATACATGTTCATATTAACATATCAATAATCAATTGAAGTTTAAACTTTGTATGTACGACTTTGAACTTTTAACAATAAGTTCAACCCAACTAATGAACAACCAAAAATGAAGTTCAAACTATTTTTCTTGAAAATAGAACAATCAAATGTTAAGAACTTGAACACAAGTTCAACCAACTTATTAACTATCAAAATGAAGTTTCAATAACTTTAAAAACAAGTACAAACAGTTGAAAAACTATCAATATGAAGTTCAAGCTATTTTTTAGAAAAACAGTAAAACTAACTTTAAAAAAAAGAGATGAAACAGAAAGATTCAAGTCCACTGAATTCACAATGTGTCCTTAAGTAAATTATTCTCCTCAAGTACCCGAGGTTATAGAATATATCCTCTCAGGATAAAATGAATCACTTCGATAGAATAGCGGTACCTCAAATCCTATCGAACTACAAACACACTCAATGGAAGCAAATCACACTAGAGTTTTTTCAAGAAAGAAGAGTATTTTTTCATCAAAATTTCATGTCTACACCTGAGAAAAAATTCAGGTATTTATAGCCATAAAGGTGTTTCTTCATGAAGAGAAGCAATAGTTTAGAAAAGTGCACCCCTTCATAAAGGCGAAACTTTTCGGAAAAGGTGCAACTCTTTAAAAAAGTCACAATACATCGAAAGGGTCATAACCATCCATACCGAAAAGGTACCTATTAAAATTGTTTTCTTTCTCTTGGTCTCTTTTCGAATAAATATCTATTAATTTTTCATTCACACCTCTTAAAAACCCAACACATCTCACTTTGCTCGTGAAATAATATCAGATATGTTGCTGGGGCAGTCATGAAACTACACAAGATAATTCCATATCTCCACTATATCGGATATGTAAGCCCATGTTAATATTGACTGAATAGTACATTGTATTAAACTTCCTTTTTCTTCTTTTTAGGTTGTAACATATATATACTGACAGTCTAAAAAAGTATAATAATTTTAAAAATATATATATTTTAAATTTGACATAAGTTTTTAGTTGCATACGAAAATTAAGTTTTAGTGTTAGTTAAAGGCAGACCAAGGAACTACCCATAGGGTGGGAGATCAAAGGCACCTGATAATCTAAAAAAATGTATATATGTATGTATTTTAAATGGTGTATATTTCTGTGTTGACACTCCTAACAACAAAGATAAAGTGGTTTCATTGGTTGATTTGGGATGCAAGGATGGACTTGAGTGGACTCACTTGAATTTGATTCTCACTTAGTATTTTCCTGATTTTTTTTTTTCAAAAAATGGATGGTAAAGACATTTTCCTCTCCAGGCGCACGTTAGCTTAATGTACGCACATTATGGGAAGGCGATCAAAATTTTTAATTTCAACTGCTATTTCAGGGTGAAATAAACCTGGTAACCTCACAACAACAGTAGGGTGAACAAGAGAGTGTGAAGGACGGGTGCCGAAGGTGATCGACAATGAAATAGTACTGATCTGACCACTTCTGTGCGAAACACAATTGGGAGTGTAAGTGTGGAAATTGGTGAATCACATGGCAAGGTGACTAAGGTTGGTAGTGTTGAAGGAAGCTCGAGCACAAATAGCATTGTACCTACAAAAATCAAGGAATCAAGGGTTGATGAGGAAAGGACCATTTAGCCTTCTCATATTGTAGGGATAAGGAAGCAACAGTTGAAGGCAAAAATGTGAGGGGAAGTGTACAGGAATAGTTAAACATCATATCTTCTGTACAATCTTGGGCCGATGAAGTGGAGGCTATGTAGGAAAGTATTAATCAGGTCTCTGAGAAGAAGATTGAGGTACCTAGGCTTCTATTTGGGATGAATTTGATATCAGCAAGGTGTCAAATGCCTATTTGGGATGACTTTGATATCAGCAAGGTGTCAAATGCCTATTTCAAGCAGGAGTACATCAAACCAGTTAAGGTAGGTTAGATGTTACTGGGGAAAATTGAAGATGATGGCATTATCTCAGAGGTGAAGTGTTAGAGGAATAACATAGATGTTATGTATGGGAGATCATCCCCCTTTCAGTGTATTGAATGGATATGTTCAAAGAAAATAGGAAAAATTAGGAATAACAAAAGTTGAAAATGAGAGATGGCATTGTGTTCATTATTTTGACAATAAACCTTTTATTATGAAAGCCTGGACACCTGATATAGATTTTTCTAAAGAACAGTTGTTTTCAATACCTATATGGATTAAAATGCCAGGGTTGGAATTTAAGTATTGAAGTACTAAGAGCCTTAGTAAAATTGTAAGCCTTGTGGTTAAACCATTAATGGTAGACAGGAACATTGAGTAGAAGAATGGCCTAAACTTTGTTAAGTTAGGTGTAGAGGTCCAAATTATTGAGACTCTACTAGAACAAGTGTATTTTAAGATTGAGAAAGGGCAAATTATGGAGCAACAAATTACTTATGATTGGTAGCCT
The DNA here is from genome assembly GCF_002878395.1 of Capsicum annuum. Classification (NCBI taxonomy): domain Eukaryota; kingdom Viridiplantae; phylum Streptophyta; class Magnoliopsida; order Solanales; family Solanaceae; genus Capsicum; species Capsicum annuum. The sequence goes on from NC_061121.1 coordinate 110,060,048, forward strand.
ACTATATGTGGTATATGTAGCAAATATGGTCATAGAAAGAATAAAGCTAATGAGGGAAAAGATCAAGCACAGAATCAAGTGGAGTAACCAGAAGATGGTCAGAACAAGGCCAAGGAGAATCAAGCCAATAGACAGATCATGGATGCTAAGCAGGCTACTGGCATGCTAAAAAAGCAAGAGCTAAACTACATGGAGACAACAACAATTGAATACACAAACAACTTTCAACAATTGGTTGAGAGTAATGCACAATTGGAGGAACAAACCACTAAAGTTGATACTGAGGGGAAGCATATTCCTTCAAGAGGTAATGATTAAGTTACGTTGTTGGAACATAAGAAGTATAAATTGCATCAATAAGTAGAGAGTGGTAAAACTCCTCTATAGTATGTTATGAGTAGGTTTAATATGCTTTCTAGAGACTAGAATAAAGGATAATAAGTTCTTCTTTAACATCTTTGAAGTGGTCTAAGCTTGATTATCATCAGTAAAGTGGCAAGATCACTAAAAAGTTATAGGCCACAACTTCTTATGCTGGAAGATTGTAGGTAGTTAACTCTGGGATCTTTGCATTGCACAACGTCTGGGGTCTGTCTTCCTACTCCCTCAATGTGTGACTAAGCTGGTAGAGGCAAAGTGTAAAGGCTTTTTTTAGGGTGGAACTGACAACAAGAAGAAGGTAACTTTGGTCAAGGACATACAATTTTGTTGCTCTAAAGTTCAGGAGGTTTTAAACATCAAAAATTGCTAAGATTAAGCTTGGCATGCAACATTGGTACAATCAAGGTAGATACAAACTTACACCAATAGGCAACTATTCTAAGTGTTCCTACCTAAGAATAGAGTTTGCTATGTAGGGAAAAATACTCATTAAAGAGAGAATGAAGAGGAGTGACATTCTATGTGATAATGATGTCTGATTGTTGTGTGATCAATTAGTGCCTGAAAGCATATTTCATTTGTTAGCAGCATGTGATGTGGTTCAAGAAGTATAGCATTGACTAACCACTTGGATGGAAGTGCAATTGCTAATTAGAGATGTACAGGGAACAATACAGTAGCTCAACAGAAGAAAATGGATGAGATTTTTAAAAAATATGTTGCAGCATGTTATGGGCATTTGTCTATAATATTTGGATAGCTAGGAACACAATTTTTTAGAGGACATACTATGGATGTTGATTTTTAGTCTAGCAGGTTCAGATAGTAGTAAGGGAGAGAATTAACATGTATAGAAGATCAAGGATTGCTAGGAGGTGTGAGGCTTACGTGATAGGATTTGTAACTAGTTTCTTGAGGCTTAGGCTAGCTTAACACCTTTCATAGAAGGTGGTTAAATAACTAAGTGCTCTTTAGATGTGCTAATTTTGTTGTTATGATAATATTTATAATTTATTGTCAAGAGAATTTAATTTTTTAATGTTTTTTTCTCTACTCAGAAAGTTCCACCAAACTTTATAGTAAATGATTGACATATATATGTTAATTAAAGAAAAAAATTATCATATTTATATTAAAGAGAGCGATGCTCCTGACACTTTCAATTCCTAATTTTGCCTCTAATCTTATTTTGTTATGAAATATAAAGTAGAGAAGAAGAAAAAGAATGGAGAGATTAGAGCGAATGATACTTATTTCTCTTAAGGGGTCTACAACAATGAAGGAAAACCCCTTTATTTATAGGAAAAACTAACTTCGCCTCAAAGTTAGGGTTTCTAACTTTTCTATATATAGATATTCACTATGTATAGTAATACATTTATAACATTCCCCCTTGAATGTCTAATTAGGAAAAAAATCTAGTAAAAGAAAAAGAGTATACATCTCCAGCAATATGCATATAGGTTGTTGTAACGCCCCAGAAATGGGTCTCGAGATGTCACAAGGTGCTCAAGACTATGAGTAGTCTCAAGTTAACCCTGTAAGCCATCTACTAGATCTGAAATTCATAACAAGGTAAATTAATCAAGCAACAATACTGAATTATATCAAAACTGAACTGAAATCAATTGAATATATTGTTCGAACAACTAATACTAAGGATTTGAACAATAGCTAGTAGTTCGACAAGCCTCTACTACTAAGAACTAGAGAGCCATTGGGACAAATCCTCAACTGACTCAGACTAAACTAAAAGCAAATCAAATACTACGAGAGTAGGAAATCTGGATAAATGGGCCCTCGGATCATGAGGACTCACCAATTGTCAGGATGTAGATAAAAGTGCTTGAAACCACTCACGCTTCTGAGACTGAGCACCTGAACCTATAATGTAGCACACAGATATATATGTGGATCAGTACTTTGAGGATGTACTGATCATGTGGGGGTGAATGCATAAGTAAAAGCAATGTCTCCATGTTACCAAACTTATAAAAATATGCATGCTAAATGTAATGACTCATATGGGCTTGAGTAACTGAAAATTAAAAATCATAAATCACGAATAATAAAACGTACTGTGTAAATCTGGTGAGCCATCACATGTAATTCTAAAAGCTGAACTGTTATTCAGTTATTCTTTTCTGTTAGGCTGTAAGGAAATTTTTTTAAAATCTTTTCTGCAAAGTTTTCAAGTTGTAGAGAGGTCCTCTCAAAAGTTATTTTATTATTATCATTACTAGTAGAAAGGTCCTTCTAACTGACATACACTATGTGAGCTATCATAGTATCCAACGTCTAGTTCCCCTAAAGGGAAAACCTCACTTCGGGGAGAGGTGTCATACTCTTTCCAAGGAGTATAACTGAGCAAAGTGATCACACCTGTAACTGTCATCCATATAGAAATAAAATTAACTGAATTTGTACCTCCGTTGGCTTCTAGTTCTAGGAAAGTCGAATGCGCTAAACCCACACTTCCCGCTCGATGCTAAATACTAGTTCCTTTAATCTGTATGCTCATTATGTAGGAAAATCTACTTTACAACTAGTATAAAGGTTCATGATGAAACCAATTGTATATCCATTTATTTTAAACTGTAATTGAAACTGTAAAGTGGATTCCATATCTAGCTAAGACCAAAAGGCCAAATCTTGATCAAAATCTGAAAATAAACTAATTATAGGATGCCTAAAGCATAATCATTCTTGAAATATCAATGTTCAAACTAGGGCTTAATAACCCATGCATCAAATTCATGTCAAAATTTCATGATGCTCATACTTGATAACGAAAGCATTGATAATTCAATTCTAAATCTGGAAAAATTATGTCATACGTATACAAATATGAGAATAGACATGCAAATCAACATCTAACTCACTTGAAACATCATAATCTTCAAATAGCAATATTTGGTTATGAACCCTAATTTGAAATTCATGTATATTCATGTAAAAACATAATTAAAACAAGTTTTGGGCACAAGGGTAAAAGGATTATCCTTGTTCATAAACCCCACATACCTTAATTGATGAACAAATGAATAAACTTGAACTTTGAGTTCCTATTTGTACTCTTGAAGATTGATTCTTAAGTATCTTGAATTGGGAATCTAGAATTTTAGGTTTCTTTGAAAAAAGAATAGTGGAATTTGAATTTCTTAGGGATTAAGTTTTGAGGTTCTAGGGTTTCTTTGAGAGAGAATTGATGAAAAGTATGCATAAAGTGCTTAGAATGGGTTTAATTCCTAGTTTTTCCCGAATTAGGGGTGTTGATACCTAATTTTTTCCCTCCATAACTAAGTTTAGTTTGAAGTTTCTTCGATTTTCAAATAAAATTACAACATTTATTTTATCTGAATAAAGGATTTTCAACAGTATTTATTTGGGTAAATTGAACAGTTTAAGTAGCGATTATATATTATTGTGTTCAATTATACGAGGATATATAATGTTGTTATTTAAATATTTATTTTATATAATATCGGATTTTAATCAAGGTTCGTCTTGAAAATGATTTCAATTGATTTATATGGATAAATATGTGTTTGGTTTTATTGAATCAAGCAGCTCGGGATTAAACAAGGCGTTAATTCGTATCAAATTTTGATTTGATTTAGCCAATTTATTAAATTTGACTCTAATTGAGATCAAAGTGGCCCCAATTGTAAATGCATTTGATCAATTGATATTCAAATTGGCTAGAATTTAAAGTAATTGCCTAAATTGTAATCTCAAAATTCTAACCTAAATTCTCAAAACCCTTCATCCCAATTTAACCCAATTAAAACAGCCCCTAGCGGCCCAAATCTCCCATCAATATTCCTCAGCCCAATACCTAAACCGCCCTAATCTAGTACTCCTTTTCAGTTGGCCCAAACCAAATACCTAATCCAGCCCATTTTCCCCTTTTTCCTCTTCCATATCAGAAACAGCCGCTTGAATGATTGAGAGGGGTTGGTCCCAAGATCGCGACAAAACCAACAAACCCTTCTCGACCAACCTCGAACCGACCCGTGACCTGCTCGTCCTTAGCCTTCACCACGCGTCCCGCACAAACCCGTTCGTGAAAGCCTGGAAGCTTTCAAAAATTGGTGAGATGACTCCTCCAACGGATCGATTCCACAAATGTCGGGAACCATGGTACAAATTCGTACCTATCTGGTTGATTCGCATTGGTTTGGGGTACGTCTTATTTTTCCCGATGGGTTATTAGTCCACCCATTCGAATTTGTTAAAGAAAAATCCAACTAAGGGTATGGTTTGTGAGAGAGAGGATCTTTTGGGGGGATTCAAAAACTCAACCCTCAACCCCTTCTATAAGAACCCCTTTGGAGAGCAAGAAAAAGGGGAGATCAAGAAAAAGGATCAGAAATTTGAGGGTTTAGAAATTGTGTTTAGAAAAAGCTTTGGGAACTCGAATTCTGTTTCTTAGAAATTTTAGGTTTTCAAAATTGTTAGGGAGAGATTTGAGGGTTGAAGAGGGAAATCTTTTGAGTGAGTTTCTGATTCGGAAACAGAGAAAGGAAAATTTTTGAAGTTTCTAAATTTAGGTTGAAAATCTTAGTTGAAAATCTGGGGGATTCTTTTTCGAGAGAGTCACTGTTTGTTAGGTTTCAAAACTTTGGAGAAAAGAATAGATGAGAAAATTTCCGGGATAAGAGGAGGGAGGTTGAAAATTCCAGGGTTCTAAGTTAGGGGTCCTTTTTTTTTTTTTTCTTTAGCTTTTTAGGGTAGAGGTTTAGAAATTGGGAGTCAAAATTTGGGTTTTTTCATAGAAGTGTTGGGGGGCTCTTCTCTCTTCTCTCCAAGGGGTTTCAAAATCTCTAAGAGGTAAAGGCCAAAGGGACGCTCCGTTGGTGGTAGACATCGCGAGATTCCAGTAGCGACGACTTCACTGATAGCTCATTCATCTCGTTTGCTACCCTGAAAGAGCGGTTCATTGACATTGTCGAGTTGAGGAATGATTTCTAGTGGTTGATATGTTGCTGATAGCTCATCGTCCCGCTTGCTGCCCGGAAGGAGGTAAACATGCTCGTCTCTCTTAATTCCACTATTTCTGCTTCATCCACTTTTTCTCTATAGAAGTAATTATGTGTTTGTCATGAATGAGGCTGGATTTGCTTCTGTAGAGGCCTTGAGAGCCATAGGGTATCGCGTAGAGAATCGCAATTATGGTTTGAAATAAGGTGCTTGTTGTTCTTGATTTGACGATTTTTAGGATAGTCTCTTAAGTTCACCTTTCTGCTCTGGATGATGATTCTTTTGGCATAATAATTGTGTTCATTATTTTCTTTTGGTTTAGCATTATCTTCATCTCTGAATATGATACTTTCAATCAAATGTATGCCCTTCCCTCTTCAGTCTGTTTTGCTATGACTTTGGATTTCAGTTGCTTCTTTTTAGCTTGAACTTCTTTTGTTTTCTGTTTGTTCAGGGATAGACTTAATTTTTGTTATTGTATTTCAAAATAGTTCCCTCAAGATTAATCGACATTGCAGTTTCTTTGTTTTTCTTTGAATCAACAGCAATCGTCTCCTAAGAATTCTTGGACTCCGATTAGCAAATTGTAGTAATCAACCTACAAAGGGGTATTTAGATGTTTCAATTTACTGATTTGTTGAGAAAGGATAGAATAGGTTTCAAGTGACCAAAATCTGGTATTTTACAATGCTCTATTCACCTGGTTTATTCTAGTTTATTTAAATGGAATCGCCTCGATCTGTTTAAATGCAGTAGATATGTAACTGCTCTCAGGCTATTTGTTCTAATCTGTTTTTTGTTAGAACTATTACCTATTAGTTTGAAATGTTTAAATGCTAATTCTTACGCATATTAAGTCTCCACGATGTTCTAATTAGTTTAAAGTGTGACATTCCTACTTATTTATGGGTCATTCCATTTTAATTAAGGAGGATGGTACACGTTTTTCTGGGTCTTCATGATCTGTTTAGAATGAATACCGGAGTGTAAAACCCACCTCTTTGCCTATACTCTTCTTTGTTTAATGAATGACATTTTTTTATGTATATTCAACCTATTTGTGACCATCTGTCAGAATCTTAGTCGCTTAGTTAGTATTTTGTGATTCTCTTTATATTTTTCCTGGGTCGAGTATGTATTACTCAAAGATTCATATTACGCTGCCACTTTTAATTAAATCCACAGACATCTTTGTCTTTCCTTTCGTTAATCATGTGCTTATGTGCTTTATTCTTCTTGTTTTTTGCATGAATATTCGTTGGAGTCCAAACGGACTCTTTGCATTCCTTAAGGGGCCATTGAGGCTTATCCTTCCTGGAAGATTTTGGAAGTCGATCTCGTAGTGCATGGATAAGAAAATCGAAAGAAGGAGAATGGATTAAAATCCCACGGTTGAAGCGGCTAGGAGACTCAAAAGTCTTATTTGTTGTTTTAGTTAGTCAAGTATTGTTGTCTTTATTTATTTTTATTCATTTATTCGGGCCACGAAGCCAAAGTTGTAACTAATACAGGTGGAGCAAGCTCGAGCTAAGGGCTCGAAAACATAGAATTAGGACAGGTGGAAGACAGGCTGAAAGCCCAATATCTAGGTTAGGACAAGGTTGTCGATTTGGACCTAATGGCTCAAGTCTTTATGCTTCTACACTTTCCCTTTTACTTTTGCTAATTTGCTTTATGTGTTGTCTTGTGAACCTAGTTAAAATCCCTAACTAAGTCGCTAAAAACTGGTTTTGCATAAACACCAAAGTATTTCTAAAATCGCTTTCTTTTCAAAAACCAATCTATTTTCTAAATTTAGTCAAAAGACGTTTTCAAACATTCCGGATAACCACAAGTTAGCGGACGTTTTAGGTGCCTAACACCTTCCTAAAACGTTAATAGGAACCGCTTACTCAGAATCTCTTAACTTAAATGATTTTTCTTTTTTGAATCATTTAAAGTGTTTTATAAAGGTTTCTTAATTCCTTTTCAAAATTAAGTGGCGACTTTTTCAAAAGTTAAAATTTTCGCAAAACAGAAATAGCGAGTCTGCTGGGGATTTTTAACTAGGTTCTAATCAAATGTTTGATTTCGTCTTTTGATTAACTGTTTATATGTTTATATTTTTCGATGCTGTAAAGTTTAACTATCGCATCCCATGGCATATTCCTACATTATTTAAACTGTTTTGGGGTTTCGTGGGTATCCCGGCCCCTATTGATCAATTCCAAAAATGAGTTGAAAATACAAACAATTTATTAACACATGAGTCGTCTGATGGCTGTTTGTACTTTCAAACTCAAGTTGTCCGCTTGAGAATCAGTGTTCAAACCCATTCTAGACACCGAGGATAGAACTAAACCAAAACCCTATTTTAGGCATGAGCCTAGGATGACCCAATACCCGAGCGGGGTATTGGGCCCATTAGAAAACTTTCCCTATGTCTATTGACCCCGAGTTAATCATAGATGGATCATACTTATGTGTTGGAGAAATATATGCTTGTCTAAATTCAATCCATTATCCTGTGGGGGTCGGGAAAAGCTTGATTTTCTTACTTTTGTAAGAAGAATTGAAGCAAGTTCAAGCAAGAAATTGATCGATTTAGGAGGTTGCATCTAATGCACAGTTTACAGACGTCACCAATATAAGAAATAGACAAAGCTTAGAAGGCGAAGGCTGATAGAAAAAGCACTCAGGAATTAGTATTTTTTATCCCCTGCGTGAGAGCTTATCATCTTTCATGTTATTTCCCTTTTTCCCTAAAGATTGTATCCCTCTTTTGTTAGCGTTTGTAGGTATTTATGCCATTTTTCATGTCTATATAAGTTGGGGGTTAATGGATTGACTTCGAGGAAGCATATATTTTCTTCAAAAATCATTAGGCCTGAACCCTTGGCTCAAAAAGGGTCACCCCAGCTAGGGTACGCGTTGTTATAATGTTGTTGTGTAATATAACTGTTTTATGTGCTTATGTGCGCTTGTTTGGATCAAAGGTAAGTTTATCCACTATGTCCTATGGATGAATTTGTCTATGACTCAAACAAATCTATGTGGTTATTTCCTGTCAAATATTTTGCATTATTTATCCTATACGAAAACTAACACATCTGCCTTTGAGTTGTTTTACTTTACAAATAATAGAAATTACTCCGTGTTGATATAAGCTGGCAGAACATCCCTACTTCACCCGATCAAAAGCGCACAAAATCCCATCCTCTGACCATCATTCAAAAATGACAGGAAATGACGAAGAGAGCGCACTGACTATCCGGGATAATGTGATAGCGGAACAGAATGAGATGATTCCGGAACTTGCAAGAAAGTTAGAAATGCTTCAGGAGGAAATAAATCGCACTCCAGATTTGGCTAACTTGGTCATCACCATCAATGCCCCTGCTTTGGGGGAACACGGGACTCCACTCCAAATTCCTCCCCTCAGCACCCCTATTCTCGGGGATCAGCCGAATAACGTATCGTCCATCTCTTCTCCTCCATTAGTCCAAAATACCAATCATGAAAATAACCCAAACGCCTACCATCCGTAAAATCCATCTCTAACCCCATAAAATTCGTCTCCGAATACATTCCCAAATCCTCAAAACACATTTTCAAATCAACAAAATGAATTCCCAAATCCACAAGATTCACTCCCAAACCTACAAAATATATCAAATCTACCTTCAAATCCACCAAATTCATTTTCAAATCCTCAAAATCCTTCTTATATTCTGCCAAACTATCGCATGGTCCACGGAACCTTCCCAATTTCCAAAATGTCCTCCCCACTTACCAACCAAATTCCCCTCATCCGCAAAATCAAGCCTCCCTTCCAAATTCTTCTCATGCCACCATATCTCCTGATATCTATAATCCCCTTTCTCATCTCGAGATAGACTATTACGAGGAGAAGGAGAAAGAGTGGAGGACCGAGCATGAACTGAAGTTGCTAGCTATGAATGAAGAGATCATGAGGATCAAAGAATCTCATGGAGTGAGGAACCACGACGGTTTAGGGTATGACGATTTATGTGTCCACCCGGGAGTAGACCTACCAGATGGGTACAAAGTCCCTGAGTTTGAGATGTTTGACGGTGCTGAAAATCCAATGGCCCATCTGAGAAGGTACTGTGAGCAACTGGTAGGGATAGGGAAAAATGAGGCGTTATTAATGTGCCTATTCAGTCGAAGTTTAAGTGGCGAAGCCTTGGAGTGGTTCATGTATCAGGAGCCGAAAAAGTGGACTAGTTGGAAAGCATTGACCGGTTCGAATTCAATATTGAAATAGTCCCTGAACGATATTCACTAGATCGGATCAAACAGAAGAATGATGAGAGTTTTCGAGACTATGCTTTTTGTTGGAGAAAAGAGGCTGCTAAAGTACAACCTCCCATGTCTGGGGAAGAAATGGTATCAGTTTTCTCTCGTGCGCAAGAAGGAGAATTTTATACCAGGATGACATCCACGATCCGAGCAACTTTCACAGATTTAGTAAAGATTGGGGAATCATTAGAGGAAGGCATCCAAATAGGAAAAATTGCCAAAACCTCAACATCATCTGAATCTTCTGCACTTGCAAAGAAGAAAAGAGAGGATGCAACTGTGGTCTCTACTAATTCTGTTGATAAGTTAAAGAGGAAATTCAAGCCTAGAAATATTCTTTCCTCGTCATCATCACCAACTTTTCAACCTATATTCTACGCTCAACCCCAATGTCAAGCTCCAAATCCAAATATTTTACCCCAGTACCAAGTTCCACAACTAAATTATCAGCCTCATACTCAAGCTACTTTTCCAAATAACCAAATAAACGTCCAAAAGTCTCCAAATTATCATCAAGTACCTCCCCCCATAAATTAGAATCATTATAACCCTCCACGTCCAAAATTTGAAAAGAAACCTCCCCGAAACTTCACGCTGCTAGCTGAAAGTCGTACCCAGCTCTTTGGAAGATTGATAAAAGCTGGTGATTTGCAACCGATCTAGCCAAAGCCTATCGATCCCAACTCCCGGTTTTATCATCCTAATCAAAATTGTGCCTATCATTCAGGAGCAGCGGGGCACAGTACCGAGGATTGTATTAGCTTGAAACATAAGATCCAAGATTTGATCGATCAGAAGGTCATCACACTTCAGTCGCCGACACCAAATGTTAATAGTAATCCGTTGCCTAACCATGGGGGACCTTCAGTTAATATGATTGAAATAGATGGTGAATAGGCGTCTAGTAAGGCCATCGCTAAGGTAAATTCAGAAGGACTCAGAAGAAAAGAAGAGGTGGAGAAGATAGAGAAAGTTGTGGCCACCTCAAGTAAGGATTTGGAAGGAATTTTTGAGCCTGTTATGGTCCCGGAAAAAGAATTTAAGCATGGGATAAAGTACCAGCCAAGAAGGAAAAATGAGATCAAAGATAATTCAAAGGAGAGTCTTTTTAGGCCCTTGACGATCTTGTACCAGTCATTTCACGTACATGAGGTTTCAAACGATAATTGTCTTGGGGATGGGATAAAAGATATGTTCAAAGGATACAATGCTCTACCAGATAGTTTTCCAAAGTCGGTGGGGTAAAGAAGATTGCATCATGGGATGCCTTGCAAAACTGGACCTCCACTCCACTCATAAACTGTCACTCATCGTGGTAGATGAAAGGGCAATTACTAATAGTTTTTAAAATCGGTGATGATCCGGAGGAGGCCTCGTTATCCACCCTTTTATGTCTCAAATTTTTGTTTCGTGTTTTACAACTTTCAAAAAGGCATGGGCCCATATTTGTGTGGGTCATAATCCATAGTTTTTATTTATTTTCCAAAAGGCCTCCCTTTATTTAAGAAGTTACTTTTTAAATATGATTATCTAGCATGGTTTGTTTTGGTCGCAATAATTTAAAAAACCTGTCAATGTCATGTCACGTCAAGGGTAAGGCGAACAAGGAGAAGGAAATAACGATGAATAGAAAAGGTGATGAGGAGCAGTTAGTAGTAGATACAGAGGAATGTGAAAATCAAAAGAAGACCAACCTAGAAGAGCCCTAATACTACCCGAGATGGATGGTCAAGAGTGGACCAAACCAATCGATTCTAATGTGGTAAAGATATATCATGCTTGAAAGATGTTATAGTTTTTATTTCTGGGCTTATTTGTAATCGCCTATATAATAGTATCAATTTTATGATGTGTAATTGCCTAGAATCCTTTCCCTCTATGTACGAACTACGTTTGACCTGAATTCCCAAGAAAGGGATACGTAGGCGGCCTATGTCGGATTCGGTCAACCCCTTAGGATAATTTATCTTTCCTCTTAGGTACGAACTACTTTTGACCTGAATTCCCAAGAAAGGGATACGTAGGCGGCCTATGTCAGCTTCGATCAATCCCTTAGGATAATTTATCTTTCCTGTTAGTACGAACTATGTTTGACCTGAATTCCCAAGAAAGGGATACGTAGGCGGCCTATGTCGGATTCGGTCAACCCCTTAGGATAATTTATCTTTCCTCTTAGGTACGAACTATGTTTGACCTGAATTCCCAAGAAAGGGATACGTAGGTGGCCTATGTCGGCTTCGGTCAATCCCTTAGGATAATTTATCTTTCCTCTTAGGTATAAACTATATGATGACCTGAATTCTCAAGAATGAGATACGTAGGCGGCCTATGTCGGCTTCAGTCAACCCATTAGATTTTTCTTTGTATACCCCTAGCGTAGGCTTGAACTACGTTTGACCTGATTTCTGCTTCAACGGGATACGTAGGCTCCCCAACGGCTCGGTCATATAACCCCAGGAAATGGAAACTGGGGCAGAATTTTCGAGAAGGAATCTCGAAAATTCACAAGAAAAGATCGACATCCAACAAAGAGAATGAAGATCAGCAAAGACTTCAGATCAACTCGGATTGAGATCATCTCAAACAACTTTAAACTGGGGCAGAAATTTTGAGGAAGACCTCAAAATTTCCACCAAATGCCAGAACATATTCCAAATTCCCCAGCACCAGAGGTTAAAGTCAAGATTTGGAAGCCACCATCTGTAACAAAGTCTGGGTAGACTTAATTTTTGGCTATGATAAAACTACTTGAAGAAACCCTCCAACAATGATCATGAGTTTTGGAAACCATCCGTCGAATATAGTCAAAACCACGAGGAAGACGTTCGTTGAGCTAGTACATGACATGACTGGCAGAGATTTTCTAAAGTTTTACAGAAGTTTTTGAAATTATTTTCAAAAATTTAAGACTATTTTCAAAATCATTCATTTAGTACTTGCCTAGACATCAATTGGGATGGAGTGTCAGGGTAGAAGTCCCAATATGACGGAATACCCAAGAGATGGAAAGGAGAAAATCGAGGATCAAAGAATGTCAACACAGAGTAATTTTATTCAAACTAATCATTTTTTGTGGATGCAGGGATCGATACACAAAAATGAGGGTCTCTTTCAAAAATTTCCAAGCAAAATGGGAGCCACAATAAAGCATTACTACCCAAGAACCGTATTTTAGGGCATCCCTAAAAATAGGTTTTATGCCCATTTATTGAGGACCTTTTGATTTGTCCATCTTAGTTCTTGAGATCGTAGGTGACAAACAAAAGCTCTTTATCTTCTTTACACATATCGTAGAAATTTCCTAAAAATAGTCGCTAGTAAAAGCGACTTTGTGTCTACTAATCGTCTACCTTGAGTACAGGTACATGTAAAAAACAGGACGATAATAAATGAAGTCAGGTAAAATTACACATCATAGCCGCAAGGCATTGCCTCAAGAGATATTGCATATTATTGCCCCGAGGGCCGTTACACATCATAGCCGCAAGACATTACCTCAAGAGCTATTGCATATCATTGCCCCAAGGGCCATTACACATCATAGCTGCAAGGCATTGCCTTAAGAGCTATTACATATCATTTCCCCAAGGGCCATTACACATCATAGCCGCAAGGCATTGCCTCAAGAGCTATTTCATATCATTGCCCCAAGGGCCGTTACACATCATAGCCGCAAGGTATTGCCTCAAGAGCTATTGTATATCATTGCCCCAAGGGCCATTACACATCATAGCCGCAGGACATTGCCTCAAGAGCTATTACATATCATTGCCCCAAGGGCCATTACTCAAGAGCTATTGCATATCATTTCCCCAAGGGACATTACATATCATAGCCGCAAGGCACTGCCTCAAGAGCTATTTTATTTCATTTCCCCAAGGGCCATTACATATCATAGCCGCAAGGCATTGCCTCAAGAGCTATTGCATATCATTGCCCCAAGGGCATTTACATATCATTCCCACAAGGCGTTGCCCCAAGGGCTATTACATATTATTGCCGCAAGACGTTTCCCCAAGGGCATTTACATATCATTGTCACAAAGGCCATCTCACACCATCACCCCAGAAGGCATTCAATAGCTGTTGACGCGCCAGACAGAAATGCTGGCGTCGAGGATATCATCATCATTTAATATCTTTTGACATGCTAGACAAAAATGTTGGCGTCAAGGATATCTCATCATTTTATGAATTGTCATCTGAATGCATCGAGAGCATGATTTGAAGGGACGCCTTTAAGTCGCTATCTAAGAATAAATGATATATAAGGTTTCCTAGCAATTGACAATTTGAGGGTCATTTATAAGTCATATTATTTGAAATAGGATAGTGTTCAAGATCACCTATGAGTTGATAGTCTGTAGGTCATCCGTAAGCCACAACAATATCCTAACCGGATAGTGTGCAAGATTGCCCAAAAGTTGATAGTTCAAAGGTTATCCGAAAGTTGTAACTAAATCCTTACCGGAGAATATGCAAGATTATCAAATTGATACGTCCAAGGGTTCTCTATAAGACGCTTCATATCCAAGATCGATTATGTGCAAATTACCCAAAGACTAACAATTTGAAGGATTATCTATAAGTCATATTGTATCCAAGGTCGGATGATGGGCAGGAATACCTGAAAGCTAGCGATTGGAAAGATATCTGTAAGCCATCTCTTATCCAAAGTCGGATAATGTGCAGGATTACCTAAAAGCTAGCAATTCAAAGGATATCTGTAAGTCGCCTCGTATCCAACATCAAATAATACTTAAGATTATCCAAAGATTGATAATTTAAGGAAAATTTATAAATCGATCATCAGCTATAATTGGAGAGGTTATCTTTCCACATACAACAAATGATATAGGTAACCAAAAGGGTTGCCACACTAGCACAAGATTACACGGTTGTAGGGACCATTCTGCATAAAGTATCATCGGGGTCACCCCACTTTGAAAACATATTTACGCGATAAATACCATAATTATACAACAACCAAGAGGGTTTTTATGTTTGTTGTTGCGGATTATTTCATTCCAAATAGGTACATGAAGAGATGACTTCGCCTTTCAGGCCGCAACTCATGTGGAGATATGGTAAAAGACAACATACCTCTTTCGTGAATTATGTTTAGCACTAACACTTTTGCTTGAAGCATTGTCGAGAGAATCCGAGAGGATGAAAATCTCAAATCAAAACCACAGGTACGGATGACTTCAAATAGGACGCAGCACAACGTGTAACTCTTTCTCAGCAGCAAAATGGGACATAGTTTGGAGAGGGATGTCTAACTCTCTAGACGCGAGCTAAATGATGATCACCACCACCATCTAAACACGCCTCTATTAGAAGGCACGTGGATATTTTTGGATGTTCTGGTCTCAGCTTTACCTCTGGGATATTTTCTTAACTCATACCGTGGGAACTTTCTTTTTCAAATTCGGGTGGCAACACACTTAGAGTTTTGGAAATTATATCCAGGTAAATTCTTGCCTATGGATGTGAAGGATCCCACATTCATGGTGAAGAGGTTACAAGCCTTTTTTCCGCAACTCATTAACTTGTCACTCATCCCGAGCCAAAGATCGTATGAAATAGAAGACTATCTTTTCTATCGATCGATTCAAACTACAAGCAGTTTGATTCCCTGAAATCTTGGGTATATGTAGGCCGGGCTCTCTATAGAAAACTCGACTGCATACCAACCTCCCCCCTAATCCCTTTATTCCCCAGTTTCTTGGTTTTATCAAGAACTCTAAAATCGAGATAGCTTGTGAATTCTTTAAAAATCATGCTCAAAATCAAGCTTTATGAACTACAAGTGGCCTGAATTATCAGGAAACCTAAGATATATAGGAAACCTGATACCGAGGTTTGGCCATAGCTCCATGAAACTCGTGCGAAAGCCAATCTCTTTAAGATTTGAATTTGTGGTCGAACAAAAATTAGGAATGTCAACCTCTCTTTACCTAGGGTTACTTGCAACCACCCTACCCAAGGGAGGAGGGGCTTGGGAAATGACTAGGCTGCCCTTTGTAAAAATTACTCGAAAATGGAAAAATCCCAATTTTATATCCCACCGCGATGTGGTGTCATCACGGTTACTTACTGAAAAATGGACAATTGTCATTTTGGTCTCTGGCGCGATGCGGCGTAATCGCGTTGCATCACTGAAAAAGGACAAGTGTCATTTTGCAATCCACCGAGACGCGGTGTCTGTCCAAATAAGTTTTTTGTCGCGATACAGGCAAATCGCATTGAGCTACTGGAAAAGGATGAACGGGAACTGGAACTTCTCCGCGATGTGGACTAATCACGGTGCTCCACTGGAAATTGGACAATTGTGAATTTGTACTTCACCACGACGTGGTGCTTATCGCGGTGTTCTACTACTTTTACTAAAATCGCCATAACCTCTTAACCGAGTATCTGATTAAGGAAAAATTGGTATCGTTCGAAAGATAATTTGATTATCTACCCATTGGTGGGTCTAAAGCTAAAAAATTATACACGTATGAAGAGTTATACACTTTTAAAGTTGACCCTTGACACACTAGGAGCTAAACGCGTCTAAGAAAAGTATGGGGTATTACAATATCTCCCTCTTGGGAACATTCATCCTTGAATGACACTAATTAAGTTGAGATACTGAAGAACTGAGGCTATAAACTGACATGCACAACTGAAGCATTAATAAATTGATTTGCAATTGCAAGAACTATAGAATGAATGACTATGCAAAGCTGAAATTTAGAATAAAAAGAGATAATCTGAGGAAACTTGTTACCTTGAGCTGAATTTGAATCTGCAGTGAAAAGATGAAGGTACTTGGTTCGCATGTCTAATTTTGCTTCTCAAGTGGCTCCCTCAATGGATTAATTCTACCAAAGAACTTTGACCAAGGGAACTTCTTTGTTCCTTAGCATACGAATCTGGCAATCAAGGATCTCAACTGAAATCTTTTCATAAGAGAGGTTATTGTGAATATCTGTGCTTTGTAAGGGTACTACAACTGCTGGATTACCAATACACTTCTTCAATAAGGACACATGGAGCACTAGATGAACTGCTGACAAGTTTTCAGGAAATTCAAGCTCATATGCCACCTTCCCAACATGGCTCAACATTTTGTAGGGGCCAATATAGCGGGGACTAAGCTTCCTCTTTCTACCAAATATTTTACACCTCTTTCATGGGTGAAACCTTCAAATACACTAAGTCATCAACTTCAAACTCAAGATCTCTTCTCCTCACATGTGCATACGATTTTTGATGACTTTGAGCTATTTTCAACCTTTCTCGAATTAACTGTACTTTCTCCATAGCTTCTAACACCCCGTATGGCCATATCAACACGACCTCACCCATTTTGAACCAACCTATTGGCAACCTACATCTTCTTTCATAAAGAACCTCAAACGGGGCCATCTGAATGCTAGCATGGTAACTATTATTGTAGGCGAACTCAATCAATAGCAAATGTTCATCCCAACTACCCTTGAAATCAAGCACACATTTCCTCAACATATCTTCAAGAGTCTGAATGGTTATCTCTGCCTGACCATCTGTATGAGGATGAAAAATGAACTGAGATGAACTTGGGTACCAAGACCCTTCTGAAAGGCTTTCCAAAAGTAAGAGGTAAACTGAGTACCTCTATCTAAAATGATAGTCAAAGGAACTCCATGCAATCTAACCAACTCTCTAATGTACAACTTAGCTTAATCTTCAGCTGAGTAGGACGTATGAACTGGCAAGAAATAGGCTGATTTGGTCAACCTGTCTACAATAACCCATATCAAATCATGCTGATGGCACGAATAAGGTAATCCTATTACAAAATCCATGTTCACCTCTTCCCACTTTTAAGTGGGAAAACGAAACTCTTGTAAAGTTCCACCAGGCCTCTGGTGCTCCACCTTAACCTGTTGACAAATTGAACACTTAGCTACAAACTCTGCAATATCTTTCATCATACCGCTCCACCAATAGATTTCCCACAAATCTTGATACATCTTAGTAGAACCAGGGTGAATGGAGTAACGCACACCATGTGCTTCATCTATAATTCTCTATCTCAAACCATCACGCACGGTACATATTATCTACTCTGGTACCTCAACACACTATCTCCCCCTTGGGAGAAAACTTTTTCCTTCTGGTCTCTGCCCAACTCCTTCAACTTAACTAAAACGGGATTCTTATCTTGTTTCTCCTTTACCTCAGAAACTAGAGAAGATTCTGCACTACTTTGAACCTAAATATTACCCTCAGCTGAATCAACTAAATAAACACCCAATCTAGCTAATTGATGAACTTCTTAAACTAACCCCTTCTTATCACTCTCCACATGAGCAAAACTACCCATAGACAGTATACTAATGGTGTTTTCCACAACATTGGCCTTGCCCAGATGATATAAAACACTCATGTCATAATTCTTCAATAATTCTAACCACCTTCTCTAATAAAGATTCAACTCTCTCTGTGTAAACACATACTGCAAACTTTTGTAATCCGTGAACATATCAGTATGCACCTCATAAAGATAGTGCCTCCAAATTTTCAAAGCAAACACAACAACAGCTAATTCAAGATCATGAGTAGGATAGTTCTTTTTATGAGGCTTAAGTTGTCCAAAAGAATAGGCTATGGCCTTCTCTCTTTGAATCAAAACACAACCCAAACTAACTCTAGAGGCATCACAATACACAACTAACCCATCAGTACTATCAGGTAATGCTAAGACTGGGGCTGAAGTAAGTTGAGTCTTCAACTCCTAAAAACTCTTCTCACAAGAATCTGACTATTAAAATTTAACTTTCTTCTGAGTCAAACTGGTCATGGGAGATGCAATGGACGAAAATCCCTTAACAAACCGTCCGTAATATCCAGCTAAACACAAGAAACTTCTGATGTCTGATGGAAAAATGTGTCTAGGCTAGTTTCTCATTGTTTTGGTCTTTTGGGGATCAACTTTAATGCCATCACCAGAAATAATATGACTGAGGAAAGCTACTGACCTTAGCCAAAATTCATACTTATTGAATTTGGCGAATAACTGGTGATCTTTAAGAGTTTGTAACATAATTCTAAGATGGTCTACATGGTCATCCTTACTATAGAAATAGACAAGGATATCATCTATAAAGACTATGATAAACATATCTAGGTACTGCTTGAATACTCGGTTTATCAAGTCCATGAAAGCTGCTGGGGAATTTGTTAGCCCGTAAGACATAACTAGGAATTCAAAATAACCATAACGGGTTCTAAAGGTTATCTTTGGGATATCGCATTCCCTTAGTCTAAGCTGATGATAGCTGGATCTAAGGTCTATCTTGGATAAATAACTTGCACCTTGGAGTTGATCAAATAAGTTTCAATTCTAGGAAGAGAGTATCTATTTTTTACTGTGACTATATTTAGCTGACGATAGTAATGCACATTTGCAGAGAACCATCTTTCTTATGCACGAATGGGACGGAAGCGCCCCATAAAGAAATACTGGCCTTATGAAACCCTTATCTAAGAGGTCTTTAAGTTTCTCTTTCAACTCTTTGAGCTCGGCAAGATCCATATGATATGGAGGAATTGAGATGGGCTGAGTATCAGGAAAAAAGATCAATTTTCAATTTTATTTCCCTTTCGAGAGGTACCCCTAGAAATTCTTCAGAAAAAACTTTGGAAATTCTTTTACTACCCAAACTGACTGAACGGTTGGAGCCTCAGACTTAGCATCTTTAACTCGAACTAGATGATAGATACACCCTTTTGATATGAACTTTTTATCTTTAAGATAGGATATGAAATGACTCTTGGGAGACACTGAATTAAATTCCCACTCAAATACTGAATCATCAAGAAACTGAAACTCCATCACTCGAGTGCGACAATCTATAGATGCATAACAGGAATGGAGTTAATCCATACCAAGAATAAGGTCAAAGTCAACCATGTCTAATTCTATCAAATCTGCTAACATAATCCTATGAAAGACAGTGATAGGACATTTTCTATAGATCTATTTGGCAACAACTGACTTACCTACAGGGGTAGAAATGGAAAAGGGCTTAGAAAGCTTTTCAGGATCTATTCCAAAATTTACCGCAACTAATAGAGTCATATAAGAAAAAGTTAACCCAGGGTCTAACAGCACATAAACATCATAATGAAAGACATGAAACATACCAGTAACAACATCTGGTGAAATCACTTACTCCTGGTGGGATGGTGAAGCATAGAACCAATTATGGCGCTGACCACCATCGGTACTAGATAATGTGCCCTGAAGAGGGTATAGGCGACCTAGATGAGCTGGTCAACTAGTAGCCTAGGGACGAACATTCCTATTTTCTTTATTAGCATACGGTCACTCTTTAATTTCGTGACCCAACTTACCATATCCAAAATAACCCTTCTGACCCAACAAGCACTCACCAAGATGATTCTTGCCACATCTAGCACATGCAGGATGACTAGGCCTTCCAACTATACTATTTTAAAGCCTGGACATAGAAGTCCTACCCCACTACTCCTGTTGGATTCTGGGTGCGGGAGCACTGGCTAAAGATGGCACTGGTAAAGGCGGGCGACTCTGAAATTATGAATGATTTCCCCTTGCAAATCTTGGTTAGCCATACTCAAACTGCCCAGTCCTAGCCTTCTTATTTCCTCTATCTCTTCCCTTTAACTTTTTTTCCTCAATCTATTAGGCATGAGTCATCAATATAGAAAGATCTATATCTCCAATAAGCATTGCAGTCCTACACTCCTTCACTACCAATCTAGATACTCCAATAACAAACTTACTTATCCTAGATATAGTATCAGCTATCAACTCAGCAGCATACTTAGATAACTGATTGAACTTAAGACAGTACTTCTTCACTGTCATTGATCCCTACCTCAGGTTCATGAACTCCACAATCTTTGTTTCTGCCAACTCATATGGAAAGAACCTATCTAGAAACGCATCTTAAATACCTGACAACTCATGAGAGTTGCATTCTCACCCCTACATTTCTTCCATATAACCACCCAATCATAAGCAACATCCTTCAGCCTATAAGAAGATAATTCCACACTCTTCTCTTCAGTAACATGCGTAAATTGGGTGATCTTCTTCACCTCATTAAGATACAACTATGGGTCCTCACCTACCTTTGACCCAAAAAACTCAGGCAAATTTATACTCATGAAGTCTGGCTACAGCTAAATCACCCTTTTGCTAATGCGGGACTACAACCTATTGGTTGGCCTGAACGTTAGCAGTCACAACTTGGGCCAATTCCTGGAAGGCAGCTCAAAATTTAGCATGAGACATATTCTCATTTAGAGGATCAATAGGCTAGGGTGGCTGGTTATTACTTTTACGGGCATTAGCTCTGCGGGGAGGCATATTTTGTCAAAAAAGAGCACGAGTTAAAAGCAGATAGAGATAGTTGTAAGCACAATGGATTATGAAAGAAAAGAAATAATTTCGTAAAATATCCCGTAGCCTCTTTCTCATAAATGTGGCGCGCTTCACACCCATGATCAAGACTCTACGTAACATGGCTTGTCTGACTCCCTAAAACTCTCTAAACCTTAGGCTCTGATACCAAGTTTGTAATGCTTCAGAAATGGGCCCTGAAATATCACAGATTCTCAAGACTATGAGTAGTCTTAAGCTAACCATGTAAGCGTTCTACTAGATCTGGAATTCATAATAAGGTAAACTAATCAGGCAACAATATTGAATTATATCAAAACTGAACTAAAATGAATTGAATATATTATTTGAACAACTAATCCTAAGGATCTGAACAATAGCTAGCATTTCGACAAGCCTCTACTACTAAGAACTAGAGAGACGTTGGGACAAACCCCCAACTGACTCAGACTAAATTGAAAGCAAATCAAATACTACGAGAGCAAGAAACATGGATAAATGGGCCCTTAAACCATGAGGACTCACCAACTATCAAGATGTAGATAAAGGTGCCCGAAATTACTCATGATGCTGAGACTGAGCACCTGAACCTATATTATTAAACAATGTAGCACATAGATGTATATGCAGATCGATACTTTGAGGATTTATATGTGGAGGTGAATGCATAAGTAAAATCAATGCCTCTATGTTATCAAAATTATAAAAATATGTATGCTAAATGTAATGACTCATATGGGCTTGAGTAAATGAAAACTGAAAATCATAAATCACAAATATTAAAATATACTGTTTAAATCTGGTTAGCCATCACATGTAATTCTAAAAGCTGAACTGTTATTCTATTATTTTTTCTGTTAGGATGTAAGGAATTTCTTTTAAAATCAGTTCTGCAAAGTTTTCAAACTTTAAAGAGGTCCTCTCAAAAGATATTTTATTATTATTATCATTACTAGTAGAGAGGTTCTTCTAACCGACATACACTATGTGAGCTATCATAGTGTCCAATACCTAGTTCCCCTAAGGGAAAAACCTTATGTTGGGGAGAGGTGTCATACTCTTTTCATGGAGTATAATCTGAGCAAAAGGATCACACCTGTAACTGTCATCCATATATATATAAAATTAACTGAATCTGTACCTACATTGGCTCGTAGTTCTAGAAAAGTAGGATGCGCTAAACCCACACTTTCTGCTCAGTGCTAAATACTTCTCCCTTTAATCTGTATGCTCATTCTGTAGGAAAATCCACTTTAAAACTAGTATAAAGGTTCATGATGAAACCAATTGAATATCTATTTATTTTGAACTGTAACTAAAACTGTAAAGTGGATTCCATATCTAGCTAAGACCAAAAGGCCAAATCTTGATCAAAATCTGAAAATAAACTAATCGCAGGATGCCCAAAGCATAATCATCCTTGAAATATCAATGTTCAAATTAGGGCTTAGTAACCCATGCATAAAGTCCATGTCAAAATTTCATGATGTTCATACTTGTAACGAAAGCATTGACAATTCAATTCTAAATCTAGAAAATTATGTCATACATATAAAAATACGAGAATAGATATTCAAATCAACATATAACTCACTTGAAATATTATAATATTCAAATAGCAATATTTGGGTATGAACCTTGATTCGAAATTCATGTATATTCATGTAAAAACATAATTAAAACAAGTTTTGGGCACAATAGTGAAAGGATTATCCTTGTTCATAAACCCCACATACCTTAATTGATGAATAAATGAAGAAACTTGAACTTTGAGTTCCTATTTATGCTCTTGAAGATTGATTCTTGAGTATCTTGAATTGGGAATCTAGAATTTTGGGTTTCTTAGGAAAAAGAATGGTGGAATTTGGATTTCTTGGGGTTTAAGTTTTGAGGTTCTAGGGTTTCTTTGAGAGAGAATTGATGAAAAGTATGCATAAAGTTCTTAGAATGGGTTTAGTTCCTTGTTTTTTTCCAAATTGGGGGCTTGGAAAATGACAAGGTTGCCCTTTGTAAAAATTACTTGAAACTGGAAAAATCCCAATTTTGCATCCCACCGCAACGCGACGCCATCGCGGTGGCTTACTAGAAAATAGACAATTGTAATTTTAGGCTCTGGCGCGATGCGGCGTAATCATGTTGTATCACTGAGAAAAGGACGAGTGCCATTTTGCACTCCACCGCGATACGGTGTCTGTCCAAATGGGAATTTTGATACGATATAGGAAAATCACGTTGAGCTACTGGAAAGGGATGAACGGGACTGGAACTTCTATGCAATATGGTCTAATCGCAATGCTCTACTGGAAATCAGACAATTGCAATTGGTCCTACACCACAATGCGGTGCTTATCGCAGTATTCTACTACTTTTACGAAAATTGCCATAACTTCTCAACCGAGTATCGGATTAAGGGAAAATTGGTATTGCTGGAAAGCTAATTCGATTATCTACCTATTAGTGGGCTAGAGATTTGGAAAATTCTATATGTATCAAGAGTTATACACTTTTGTAATTAACCCTTGACACACTAGGAGCTAAACGGGACTAAAACAATTATGGGGTATTACAGTTGCCTCATAAAAAACCTTACCTGGAAAATCCAAGGGAATAAAACCTCATAAGGTAATAAGATTACAATGCATATTAACTTTTCCTAATGAGAATATCTTTGAACCTTTGCATCCTCGATCTTGTGCACTATCTTCTTGAAAGTTGCAGTTGGAAGAGACTTAGTGAGTAAATCAGCTACATTGTTACTTGAATGAATCTGTTGCATGTTAATATCACTATTATTTTGGAGTTCATGTGTATATAAAAATTTTGACAAAATATATTTTGTTCTATCTCCTTTTATGAATCCTCCCTTTAGTTGTGCTATATAAGTTGCATTGTCTTCATATAAAATTATGGGTACATTGTCATATTTCAAACTATATTTTTATAGAATGAGAAGTATCATGAACCTCAACCACATACTTTCTCTATTTACTTCATTAAAAGCTATTATATTAGCTTGGTTCAATGAAGTGGCTATAATAGACTGTATTATAGATCTTCAAGATATGGCAGTACCCCAACATATTATCACATAGCCTGTTTGAGACCAAGCTTTATGTGGATCAGATAAGTACTCAACATCATCATAACCAACAAGACCAAAAATACAATACTCAACATCATTATAACCAACAAGATCAAAAATACAATCTTTAGAATAAAATAAGCTTATATCAATAGTCCTTTTTAGGTACTGCAATATGTGTTTGATCTCATTTCAATGTGTCCTAGTAGTAGTAAAACTATACCTTGCTAACAAATTGATCGAAAAGGATATATCAGGCCTTGTAGTATTCACAAGATACATTAGTACACCAATTGCACTAAGATATGGTACTTCATAACCAATCCAATTTAGTATATTCGCATTTTAGCAAATAATCTATTGCTTTTGAAAACTCTCCAAGAGTTCCAATGATTTTTAAGCTATAAATTTATGCAATATAAGGATTATAAATAAGTATCCCAGAAACTTTTATATGCTTCAAACATTTTGAATCCTTAAAAAGTTTTCATATAAACTTTATCAATTAACAATATTCGACATTTCATGTTTGACATCTTCAATTGGCTGGACTGCAAATAAAATAAGTTTTATGCTTACCAAGATACATCTTTTCATGGTACTTGATGAATATTTCTATGTCAGCATGCTTAAATAAACGTAACATTTATATCCTCATAATTTTTTACAATATTGCGCCAATATTATATCAAAGATATTATTGATAATATATTATTTTGTATTGATTAACATTTGACATAGCGTTTTGATCTCATCATTTTATTATTTTCAGGTACCTGAACCTTTCATAAGGTTTCATGACATGTTATATCACAGGATACTTAAAAGCACAATGCCTTCTTATTATGATCATTTGATCTATTTTTCAAGAATTATTGCTTTTAGAATTGATTGATCTACCATGATTCATACATGTAGTAGACTTTGTTCTTTGTAGACATTCAATTGGAGCATTTACAAAAAAATATAATATCAATTTTTGAGTCAGCGAATGCTCCTAGCATTTGAACTTGAATTATCTTTTGAATGAGGACCATATTGATGACAATTCACAACATATTTCTTAGCTTCTTATAATCTCCCTCTAATATTAGAAAAACTAACATACGTCCTCCATCTTCTTCAAGAAATCCATTTTTGGGCATCATGAGATATCCATTAATCATATACTACACATTAAAATTATTAGATGAAAAATTTTTAGTTTCTGACCAGAACCAACTTTGAAGGGGAATCAATCATACTTTATTAGTTTGCTGCATCCAAGTACTTTTGCATAAAATATATCATATTTCAAACCATCACATGAAGCTTTGTTCTCATAAGCAATGATTTAGCTAATTTTCTGAAGGCATTTAATGTCAAACCAACTTGGATATTTATCAATCTTGAACCTATGCTCTTAACTCAATTTATATTAAGCAAACAATTTTATGCCTGTCAAATTGTAGTTTGACAAGAAACGCACATGTGATCATCTTATATTGATGCATCGTAGTATATATCACATGATAGGTAAACGGGCTCATATTCACCTTTTATATTTTTTGGATTTAAGGAATTCAATCCCAACATTAGTTGGTCCAACCAACTTATCATGAGAACAAACAATATAAATAATTCTTGAAGAATCTTCTAGTTATTCAATATGTAGTCAATATGCACACATTCGAGACGTTATAATCGTTCATGCCAATTTACGAACTAATTTATAATAGTAAATTTCATGTTTACCATGATATGTAGTTTTTGCTGTAGTAAATTTCTGATTTATTATGACATAAATTTTATATCAATAAACTTCTAGTTTACTATGGCATGTGATCTCATCATGCTCGAATTACCTTTTACATTCAAGTTTTTTACCATATTAACTTGAAGAAATTAAATCTTCCGATTAATGTACCTTTCCTGGAGGTGGATTGTGATACCTTCACAACCAAAAATAAGTTTGTTTATAAGTTTTACTAAAATAATTACATTTATCCTCAGGATATGGATCTATATTTATAACAATCAAAATTTTCATTCCCCATCTATATTTATAACAATCAAAATTTCTATTTTATATCGTATCTTAAGCCTAACAAATTATGATAGCTTATAATCTTTTTTATGATATTGCTACTTCATAAGCAAATCAAGTTATGCATATAATGTAGAGAATTTTTCTCTAATACATCTTTTAGAATATATCAGACTTTAAAATAATTACTATTTTTAATAAGAGTAATATAAATAAATAAAATCGTGACAAGTCAAAAAGTACTATCATTGTGCCACTGATAATTTGAATCTGCCCAAAAAATTCATTACAAAAATAAAACATCACTATCTTATTTTAGGTACCAACCATATCTCTTTTATCCATTTTATTCCCTGTTATTCAAAAACGATTTCTCGAAGATGAGAAAGAATAATATATATATATATATATATATATATATATATATATATATATATATATATAAAGTTGAGAATTAAAAAGAACAAATTGTTAAAGAAAGACAACACCTGCAGGTTAGTTTGTCACGTAATATAGCTTATTAAAGCTATAAATCTCATGTAGAAATGCGGTCATACCTTTATTGTAAAGCAATTTTGTTTCTAGCAAAATAATGCCAAAACTTAATTATAATCCCAAACATACCTGATGTGTTACCTATGTTGTTGGTTGCATTTGCTCTCAATTCTTGTAAGGTGATTAACAACGTGAGTTCATAAGAAGTGCAACTCAATCTTAAAGTTAGAGACTTCATATTGATACATGTTATGAAATGTAAAGCAGAGAAGAAGAAAAAGAAGAACGGAGAGAGAAGAGAGAGTGATTCTTATTTTCTTGAGTGATTCTTTAGGGGTTCTTGAGAGTTTTATAACAATTAAGAAAAATCTCTTTATTTATAGGGGAAAATTAACTTTGCCCAAAGTTAGAGTTTCTAACTTTTCTAGAAATGAACACTTACTATATATGGTAATACATTTATAACATATTTACTTTTTTGAACTTGATTATTTGTTACTCTAAATTCTTCATGGTAAGGAGTGTGTATACGCGCTCTTTTAGACCAATGAAGTGAAAAAATTGAAATATACACCTTTAAGTAGAGTTTTTACAACTGTTAATTGTCAATGGTATAATCAAATACAATTGGTATTTTTTTCCTTGTTTCATTATTGATATACTTACTCGAGAATATTAAAGGAAAGGTGTCCTTTAAGTCTTGAATGAAGGATTGGTGACATTGATCAACTTAAAAGGTCAAACATAATTAAGAAACTTGATTAAGTTAATTTTAGACTTGATGAATATTTTCAAAACTTTCTAATCTTTTCAAAAATACAAATCAACCTAACCACACCCCTCTTCAATCCAAATCAATCGTCTCTCTCCTCTCTCTCTCTCTCAACTCTCTCCCAACCAACAGTTCTGTAAAATTTCTCCCTTTAATCCCTGGCGACTTCAAGCTCCCCTGACAAATAGCTCGGTGAGTTCCTTTTTGACTTTTAACTGTCAATCGATGTGATAAGCAGTGTTCTCCGGCGACAACAACTTTGAGTTTTTCGTTGTCCCATTTTTTCTTTCACAAGTAAAAAATTAGGTCTTTTTAGTTATGAAGAAACAGAGAAACTTGAGCCAACTTCTCTTCATTTATTAGTTAACAATTTTAATATTTCTTGCTTAAATTTGAAATTTGGACTGAATAAAACCCTAATTTCTACCATTTCTCCTCTACTATTTTTGATGTGAAATATAATTTTTTGTTGTTATTGTAGTTCTTGTTGTCGAACTATTTATTCAATTTGTTGGTGATTTTTTATCACCATTGATGTTCTTAGTATGTGTGTGTGTGTTGTGTTGATGTTGTTGGATTGATTTATTATTTTTCTTGGTAAAAATGGTGTTGCAAGAATGAACCATCTGATGCAACAGATTAACAATCTGATGCAACATATATAAATCTGATGCAACACATGAAAATTTGATGCAACAGATAAACACTTTAATAGATCATTCATCTATTATGACAGACGACTCTTCTGTTTGGAAGAAATCTAAATAATATTAATCCAACAGATTACTCATCTGTTGCAATTGGTCAGTTATATGCGGCAACAAATAACCTACCTAGTGCAACAAATTAGTGATCTGTTTTTAATATTTCAAATGAATTACTCATCCACAGCAACGGATCAGTTATATGGTGCAACAGATTACCTACCTGGTGCAATAGATTAGTGATCTATTTTTAATGTTTCCAATGGATTACTCATCCACTGCAATAGGTCGGTTATATGTTGCAACAGATTACCTACCTGGTAAAATAGATTAGTGATCTATTTTATTTTTTCTAATGGATTACTCATCCGCTGTAATAGGTCGATTATATACTGCAACAGATAACCTACCTTGTGCAACAGATTAGTGATCTGTTTTATTACTTCTAAAGAATTACTTATCCGCTACAAGAAATTGGCTATATGCTGCAACAGATGTCTTACCTAGTATAACAGATGAGTGGTCTATTAGAACTATTATTTTATTATTGTACATATTTGATTTACTATTATCATTTTTTAATGATGCATTAATCAATTATAATCTATTTTTATGTTTTTGTTAATTTTAGATAATATGGCTTCCAAAAGAAAAACAACCAAATCAAGTCCAAATAAAGGAACAAGTAAAGCAGCTAGGCTACATCCATCACTCTATGAGCTTACTTTACAAGCGTTATCTCAATCAAGAGCGAAAAATGATGAACATCGAGAGGTGGAATATTTTAAAAGAGAAGTTCCAAATTCTAATATCCCTTCCAGTGAAGAGTTGGTCAAAACCTTATGTATTGATCATTATCTTGTTAGAATGCAATGCGATGGTGCCACAGATTTAACGGGTAATTTTGTGGTTAAGTCGGCCATGGGAAAATCTTTCGACGCCTTTAGAAAAATACTTTAAGAACAAAAATTAGATGCTTATATCAGGGACAGCTGCTTTGGGCAATATCTTGATTTGCAGGAGGACAACAATGCTCATTTTTGAATGAAAATGGAATATGATCTTCTCAAATGTAGATTTATGTATGAAAACAAAGATAAGATGGATGAGGTGTGGATAAATTACTGAGGCATGCCTGTTTGTTTTGGTTGGAAGGAGTTTTCCATTGTTACTGGATTAAAATATTATCCTCCTTCTCTGTCTCAAGTTATACCTATTCTAACCCTAAAAAAGCACCATGTACACCCAAAAAAGGCAAAGGCAAGTCGAGTGATTATGATGATCTGATGTTCCTTTTTGGTCCAAGCTTCAAAAATATAAATTTGATAGAAGAGCTGAAAGGTAAAAGACTTTCAAAGAAGCACAAGCAATTATTTGGTTTGGTTTGTACATAATATTCTTTAGGCTAGAAACGTTAACAATAATGTACCACTTAGTTTGATAAAGCCCTTCGAGGATCTTGAGGCATTTAACATCTATCCTTGGAGTTATGAAAGCTACAAAATGACTGTCAAATATTTGTTGACTCCGTTAACGCCGAGGACAGTCAACTTATATGGCTTTCCATGGGCTTTCATGGTAAATATTTCTTTTATTATGACATGATTTATTTTTTATTCAATAATGCTTTTGCATTGTTGGAGTTATTTTATAGGCTTGGGCATTTGAAGTCATTTCTTATTTGAGACAACAAGTGAACTACCAGCAAGAAGTTTCCTTGTCCAAGAATCCTGAGATGGTTGTCGGCTAAAACTGATTAAAATGCAAAATTTCTTGATCTCTTCAACCCCCCGAAGGAAGCAATAAGTCTAATTCTAATTAAGTTTTGTTTTAATAAATAATTTTTTAAAATGATTTCATCATCATTCTAATATATGTACTGATTTATTTTATACTGTCCATCCGTGGCTTGTTCCGACCAATCAAGAGTTGAAGATGCCATTTTTTATTACTTTACGGTATGTGCAAACTTTATCGGACCCTAAGGTCATTGATAAAATAAAGAAGGATCTTTTTGGAGAAACAACCATCATAAGAAAAATAATTTTGGAGGGTGGGCTTGTTGTTGTTGTTGATGATGATAGTGGTAGTTGTGCTCCTCTTACAATTTTTGAAACTACAAACCATTATGATTATGATCATACTGGTTATACAGATTTTTTCACTTCTAGCGAATGTTCTGCTTGCAAATGTCAAAACTTCAAGGAAAAACATGATGGATTGATTAATGCTATTAATGCATTAACTTTTTCTGTAAAGAAAATGACATCTAAGAGAGGTGTCATTCCATCAAAGAGGATTCCATATCCATACACTCCACTAGAAATCAAGGTGGCTAAGAGAAGAATGAAAGAAAATTTCAAGGCATCATCAAGCATTGAAAAAAGCAAAATTACAACTCCTCTGTCTCGTTCTTGCATATTTGATCAATGTACAAGGGCCATAGGAGACCAATATGAACTGAAGAAGGTGAATTTATATCATCTATTCCAATAAACAAATAGACACATATCAGTTTCAATAGATTGTACATCTATTTAAAATTATGAAATAGATATATATATCTGTTGCAATTATCGTATAAACTGTTGTATCAGATGTGTTATCTATTGTAGCATATATCCGTCTATTTCAGTAAATCAAATGGGTCTTAGTAATATTTTAATTTGTACCAATAGATGAGTCATATGTTGCAATAGATGGGTCATCTATTTGAAATTATCATACAACTCTATTTTACCTGTTCGAGTTTGTCCTAATAGATGATCCATCTGATGAAATAGATAGATAATCTATTGTATATCTGTGATTATTAGCGTTGCCATTTCTGGCTTTCCTATGGATGTCATAGTAGAAGCTACTAATGAACAACATAATATCACAGTTGTTAATCAATCAACTACTTCCATGGAAGAAGAAAAAGTGGATCCTGTCAGTTTGGGAGAATGGAAGAATTACCCGTTTGAAGGGTTCAACAACTCGAATGAGGCTCTAAAAAAACTAACAAAGTTAATCAACGACTATTTAGAATGGATTGTCGATGGGATGTTAAAGCATCACACCGACAGGTACATAAATCTTTTTTAAAGATATTGATCTATACAATTCTTGTTGTAAAAACATGACATTAACACATATAAATCATAGAGAAAACAAAATGACGAACACTACAAAGTGAATGAATCGAGTATTAGTTTTGATATGTTCGACTTTGTTGTCGCATATTCCGCAATGAAGGATTGATTCTGTTTGATGTCACAATCCCAAACTTGCTGGAATGACGAGGTTTAAATACGGCCATACATATTACTATTAATTAATACTTTGTTTAATTAAATCTGTATATTAATTACTGTCATGTAATCTAAAATATTTGATAATATATGCAGCATGTCGATGTCATGTTTTACTACCTTCAAAAGAAGGCCATGCTGCAAACACAAGAACAATATAAATACATGACAGATAATTGTTTGTACAAAGTTTACATCAATAATGCCTACCATAGGTTTTGTCAACAACAGCCGGAAGTTTCTCAGACTGAGGAATGCTTAATCAACATCATCAAAGGTTTTAGAATTTCAGTTGTCTTACCTTGGCATTTGGTCGAGGAAGTGTATATCCCACTTAATTATGGTGATGAATTGCATTGGGTGTTAGCTGTCGTCGTTCTAAAAGAGAGGCGCATCCGAGTTTATGACTCAATGATGGGAAAGAGACGTTCCGCACCGTCATTGCAGATACAAAAGCTGGCCAAAATGTTGCCTACTTACCTTGATATAAGTGGCTTTTTAAACCAAAAGATTCGTACTAATTGGTCAACCATTGAAGCATACTGGGATAAAATGGGTAATCTCTTTGACGCAGAATATGTTGAAAGAATTGATCAACAAACCATTGGTAGCTGGTAAGTATCATCATGATTTAGTTTCACTTCATAAATTTCACAACGCTTACATGAATGACAAGATATGGATTATCTATTTTATTTTTAAAGTGCAGGGATTACGATCTTTTTGTTGCCGCTTACGCCGAGTTTTTGAGTAATGGATTATAAGTACCAAATGATGGACTTGATGCTGGATTACTCCAAAAAAGATATGCTAGTCTTTTATAAAAATATGGATAAGTGAAAGCTCAGAAATTATACGCAAGCGACATTAAATATCCACGACGACTAAATCCGAATTTCATAGCACCGGATGAAGAACAACTTGTCCATATTAAGTAGATCTTTATATATTGAGTCTGTCAAAGTAATAAGCTCTCCTTGGTAGTTATTGGTTGGCACCAAATGTTAAATTACTGATTTATTTGTAAAGTAGATCATTTGTACCCATAATGATTTTTTAAATTTCATTTATCTGTTGAGTTATTTCATGTAATTTTTGAAGGCTTAAAGTTATTTTATGTTGTCTGTGAATATAATTTAATCCTTAGTTTTGAATTTATTAATTAAAATGGAATATCAGTTACAAATATCATAACAGATAATACATCTGTTGCAACAGACGCCATATTTGTTGGAAATTATCAAACATGTCTTCCTACTTTTTTGATTTGTTTCAATAAATTACCTATCAGTTGCAACAGATAGACTATATGTTGTAACAGATTATATATCTATTGTGATAGAGACTGAGACATCTACATAATGAAATAGAGGACCAACCTTATGCAACAGAGGACCAACCTTTTGCAACAAATAATTAATCTGTTGCAATATATAGTCTATCTGTTGCAACAGAAATCAATCTATTGCAATAGATAATCAATCTATTGCAATAGATAAATAATCTATTGTATAGATAGACAATTTGTTGCGTTATAAAAAAAATTAACTTTTGTCAAACAATAAAAATTATTATGGTGTTTGTCTTTGTACAACTTTTTCTTTATACATAAGCTCCAACCATCTACTTAGTACCCCATAAGCCCATACCTCTTGTATGTTTTCCATAATGGCGTTTTATAAATCAGATATTTTTATGTAGTTCAGTAAATATTCGATGGATGCAAGCGAGTACAGCCCGCACACGGCACCGGTTATACTCTTTTAAAGCTGCATGCCCTTGTTTTGACCTTCAAAATTCCATGCTTTCTTCATCAAGACATCCGCTGACAAATGATCCATCAGTTTACTCTGCCTCAAAAAGATGGGGAGCAACTCCAACAGTGGCTGCATATGGATAAAAAAAAGCTTTGTCGCTGAAGATAGGTAAGGTGCAGTCATAAACCTTAATATTTCCCTCCTCGATATGTATCTCAACAGTGATAAAATGTTTGACTGCCATGTTTATGACTGCAAGAATTCTCTTTTCCTTGATCCAGCTCTTATCGTGTGGATATGGCCTCTTCCCTCTAACATAGCTAATCATAGCTTCCTCCCATTCGTACCTAGATAGTAACGAATCAAATCCCGGTCCACCAAGAGTTTTAGCTAGCCTAGTGAGTAGTACCTAGATAGTAACAAATCAAATCCAGGGCCACTGAGAGTTTTAGCTAGCCTAGTGAGCTTATTGTACCTATCCTTGAAATTGCTAAAGAAGTTGAGGTCCATTATTCTATCAGTAGCATTATAAGCATCGGAGAGCGCTAATTGCCTGCCCCTCATGAGGTAAAGAATTTCATCAACATATTTTGATAGAAGAAGACAATTTTTAAATAAGTTAGTAATTGTAAAGAAGGAAAACATAATGGAAAAGTGCAACGGATGTTCCATCTGTTGAAGAGATTTCTCTTAATCTGTTCACATATTACTTATGCAACAAATATTTAATCTATTGCAACAGAACATCAAACGGTTGCACCAGAATATCCAACTATTATAACAGATGACACATCTATTGTGTAGTTTTTTCTTCATGGAGTAGATTAGAAGGCTAGGTTAGGAAAAGTAAACTTACCTTATCCACGTACCACTCATGCATATTTGTTATCCTCTAGAAGTTTTGGGCGTTAAACATATGCATGGTGTATTTTTGTGCAGACTTCTTCTTCTTGGCAAAGGTGGCCTTTTGCAGTTCCGTCCTCTCTCGGTTGCCAAGTGCCACATATATGTCCACCTTATTCAGTGGTCCTAGAACTTTAACAACTTTTGGAGAGGGAGGAGTTGTAATCTTTTTTGTTTTTAGGTTGGAGAGTATTTGGCTAATTTTTTTCTTCCTCCTAACCGCCAAAATAGGAGGATATAGCTCCCTCACCTTCTTGGATGGTATGACACCCATCTTGGATTTTAATTCCTCGACAGCTTCAGTGATAGCCTATAGTTTTTCAAGGAGTTTATCATGTCTGTCCTTATATACATTGCATTTGCAATGAGAACATGAGGATGAAGAGGGATGAGATGAACCACTGTATGGGCGGAAGGGAGCAGTGTATGGAAGAGAAGGACCTATGTAAAGGGTGATTTCAAATGTATTTTTTTTTTAGCATCAACATGCTCATCATCACGACTGGAAGCAACATCAACATCAAGATGGCTGCCACCAACATCAACAACTCTACCAGCAACACCCCCAGAAGAAGCACCCAAATTTGTTGCCGTAGGTTGGTCATGAAGAGCTTCAACATTAGGCTAACCTTGCCTAACTTCTCTTTTTATGGCTATTGCTCCAGCCAATTTCTTCTTTATTAACTCCACTATTGGGTATGCTATTGTATCAACAAGACCTAGAGTAATAAAAGAAGTCATCTCCAACTCCTGCTCAGTCGGCACGATCCAAGGGTACACAACCTATAAAAAAATAGATAAATTAATGTAAATCATAGAATAATAATTTGCACTCAGTTGGGTTGGGTTACATGTTAACACAGTCAACTTATGCAGCAATGATCTATCTATCGCAATAGCAGATCTGTATGTTGCAACAGATTAATACTATCAGATTACCTATCTGTTGTATAATTTGCAGTAAATGGGTAATCTATTGAGTTGGATTTAGAGAAATAGAGCAACAGATGGTTAATTTTTTGCAAAATATGGATCGTCTGTCGTAATAACTTACCCATCTGTTACACCAGTTGCAGTAGATAAAAAGTTAATTTATTGGGTAATCTATTGAGTTGGATTTAGAGAAATAGAGCAACAGATGGTTAATTTATGTATTAGGTCTATAAAAAGTTAATACAAAATATTTTGACTCAGAGAGATGGATCGACAACTCGGGTCGGGAGAAATGCAATACCTAAATCAAGCAATCGCAAAGACTCAATTGAAGTTGTCGTTCACCCTATGTACTCATCCCTAGTTTTATATAAATAAATTTAGGCATTAGATCAATATTAAGTTAATACAAAATATTTCAACTCAGAGCGATGGATGAACGACTCGGGTCGGGAGAAACGCAATACCCAAATCATGCAATTGCAAAGACTCAATTAAAGTTATAGTTCACCCTATTTAATCATCCCTAGTTCTATCTAAGTCAATTTAGGTATTAGCTCAATATTAAGTTAATACGAAATATTTCAACTCAGAGTGATGGATCAACGACTCGGGTCGGGAGGAACGCAATACCCAAATCATGCAATTGCAAAGACTCAATTGAAGTTCTAGTTCACCCTATGTACTCATCCCTAGTTATATCTAAATTAATTTAGGTATTAGAACAATATTAAGTTAATACAAAATATTTTGACTCAAAGCGATGGATCGATGACTCAGGTCGGGAGGAACGCAATACCAACATCACACAATCGCAAAGACTCAATTGAAGTTGTAGTTCACCCTATGTACGTATGCCTAGTTCTATCTAAACCAATTTAGGTATTATCTCAATATTAAGTTAATACTAAACATTTCGACTTAGAGTGATGGATCAACGACTCGGGTCGGAAGGAACGCAATACCCAAATCATGCAATCGCAAAAGACTCAATTGAAGTTGTAGATCACCCTATGTACTCATCTCTAGTTCTATCTAAATCAATTTCAAAGAAATCTGTTGCAACAGACGATTGAGCTGTTGGAAATTTTCAAACAAATATTTATATTTGTTGCAACATATGACATATATGATTTAATTACCAAATAGAAATTTGCATCTATTGTGACAGATGACTGAGATGTTGGAAATTTTCAAACAGATATTGATATTTATTATAACAGATGGCATATCTGATTTAATTATCAAATAGACATTTGCATCTGTTGTGACAGGTGACTAAGTTGTTGAAATTTTTCAAACAGATAATTATATCTTTTGCAACAGATGACATATCTGTTTGAATTTTTTTCTTTTAATTTTAAAGCTATCTTCTGTCCGAAAGAAGAAAGAATAGATAAAATAGTACTACAGGCGGTAGAAAATATTTCTTAGATAACTCAAAATCTCATTGATTAGTCTTACATTGTCTTTTTAATGTCACCCATCTTCCTCGTGCCCCTCAAGTTATTAATGAATATTTAAACTCATGTCTAGATCTAGAATTATCTCATTTCTCCTTTAGCCTTAAATTTAGCTTATTCATCTCTCATCTTTTTCTTTCTCTCCTCTTTAGGGTTATCACGATTTTCTCCTTTTTTCTCTTTTTTTCTCTTATTTCTCATAAATATCCTTTTAGATCTAAATCGACCCATATCTTTTCTCGACTGAAATTATTATTTTGATCCCCTTGCTTTTGAAATTGCAGGTATGGTTTACTATTGCGCTTTCATTCTTATCTTCTTCTTTGCAAGTTATTTACATCTGTTTTTTTATTTAATTATCATTTACCCATATCATAGTTATTTTAAAATTTTGAAGAAACGAACGAACCGTTGTTTTTATTACAATATGCGAAAAAGTCATTTATTGGGAGAAGTTTAAAAGCCTTGTTGGAAGTATTATTTTTTTGTATGTATTTTGTTTCTTTCTTGGTTGTTGATGTTGTTATTGATGTTGGTGGTGGGTTTAGTATTGTTGGAACTTGTGGTGTGGTGTTGTTGATGGTGTTGGAACAAAGGATGTTGCTTCTTTATTGTTGATAGTGTTGGAACAAATGATGTTGTTTCTTTGTAGTTTATGCTGT
Source organism: Capsicum annuum (assembly GCF_002878395.1). Taxonomy (NCBI): domain Eukaryota; kingdom Viridiplantae; phylum Streptophyta; class Magnoliopsida; order Solanales; family Solanaceae; genus Capsicum; species Capsicum annuum. Next base: position 110,097,228 of record NC_061121.1, read on the forward strand.
TGTTGATATTGCAACAGATAGAGCAACTATTGGAACAAATCAAACCACTAGCAAAGTTGGTTTGATATATTCCAACATACTCCATATCTGTTGTAACAGACTCCATATCTATTGCAGTAGACTCTACATCTGTTGCAATAAACTCCATATCTGTTGTAATAGATGGATAATGTTCTTTCTGTGACATTGATTTTTTTCTCTTATTTATAGATATAAGGAACTGAAAGTTGATCAACTTTTTCCCTACCAACATAAGAGACTGCAATAAAGATGGGTTTGAAGGAATAAGCTGTTTGCAGATGGAGCCACTTCATATATGGGAGGTATATATTACTAATAATATTATCGTGGAAACACACACAGAGTACACTGATTTTATGAATATTGTTTTTATCAATTAGTCATTGATCATTCAAACAAGATATTTGCAATTTTATAGTTAAGTTTGATATGTCCGAACTAATAAGGTCGAGGGACCATGAATATGGTTTTGATACCCTATTAAGATTTAATGTCAGTTGTTGCTCATGTTTATGTGTCAAGAATTGTTAAGGGATCTAGTTTTGGTGGCATTGTACATAGATTCAATAGCTATTGGACTAACTTTTAGGGTGCATTGGACTCTAAGAGGGCCTTCGAAGCCTCCCACTACTTCAACCAAGAACGAAAATCAATATAGTTATTTCCCTAGTCTAAATTTATATGGTTGGGTTGCTCGAAGTGATGATTATATACCATAAGGTGCGGTAGGAGAATGCCTGGAAGGAAATATACGGGGTTGATAAAAGACTATATCATTTGAGAGCTAATTGAAGAGGAAACATAGGGTAGAAAAGAACTTCTAGAGAATCTGACCGATGAAACTGACTAAGAATATAAGAAATCTGAACCACATGAAAATATAAAAGTGTACCAGCAATGAAAAATCTGTCTATTGCTTCTCTAAAAGAAAAATAATACAGATGGTCTCTTTGCTAGGAAATTGCAACTAGGTAGCGTGGTCGGGATGATCACCTGTATAGAAAATAGCAGAAGAACAAGAAAGAAGCCTTGCGGGCATCGAGGGTTGAAATAATGCACAGTAAGTCTAGAAAACTTACACCAATAGCAGTTAAAGTTAAAATAAGTAATATAAGTAAAGGCAGTAATTTTTTAATTTTAAATTGCATCCCATGCCTTCTTGTTTGTGTTTTAGATTAGGTCCACTGCTGTTGATCTGATCAAAACCATAAACAAGATTGAAATACATTATTACTTCCTTAGCAATATTGATATAATTGATTGTGTTTCCTAGTCTTAGCATGCTTTCAACATATCTTAGAAAATATTAGAGGTTTGTTGTAGTATATGAATCTCGATAACTTTCAAGCTTGCTGATTTTGTATTCAAGCTTGTCGTTGCCGTCTTTAAAGGTGGTATAGAGTTCCTAGTCTTTTGTGAGCTCTATCAGGAATACTTTCTTTGAAGTTTTGGCATTGTAGAAGACCTTCAGAACACTTTCATCAGAAGTCTTAAATGATACATGGAGGGTCGCTATGTTTGTTTTAGGTCAAAATATGTTGATGCACAATCAAGCAGTGGTCCTAACAGTTGAATAGCTCCCTTTTATCGAGCATTGTTGAATGCAGATTACTCAACCAACCTTCAAGAAATTTGATAAATTAATTAGCAAGGAGTTATGTAATATTTGATCTAAACTGATTCCACCAAGCCTATCAAACGTTACATAACTCCAAGCTCATTACCCTATCAAAAACCTTTGCCTAAGTTAGTGCACAAATCAAACGAGCTCAATCTCTCAGCTTTTCTGCTGATTAATCCTCCCATGTAGAAGACAAGATATCCACCATGCAAAAGTCTACACCGTTGTCAGCAATTCTTGCCACAGCGAAAGTCCTTAGAAGGCATAAATAGTAATCTCTTAATACCACTTTTATGACTTTTGATATCTCTTACCAAAATAATGGAATGGACAAACCAAACTAAGAACAATTTCTCGCTATGGCCATTCCAATATATTGGCAAGAGACGTGAAAAAAGTTATAAAAGTGATATTGAGAGATTACTAGTCCTGCCTTCTAAAGACTATCGCTATGGCAAGAATCTCTGAGGATGGTGTAGACTTTTGCATGGCAGATATCTTGTCCTATATATAAGAGAAAAGTGATCAGCATAAAATCTGAGAGATTGAGGTCGTTTGATTTGTACACTAACTCGGGCAAAGGTTTTTGATAGGGTAATGAGCCTGGAGTTACATAACGTTTGATAGGCTTGGTGGAATCAGTTTAGATTAAACATTACATAACTCCTTGCTAATTAATTTATCAAATCCCTTGAAGGTTGGTTGAGTAAGCTGCATTCAGCAATGCTCGATAAAAGTAAGTTATTCAACTGTTGGGACCACTGCTTGACTGTGCATCAACATATTTTGACCTAAAATAAATATAGCGAACCTCCATGTATCATTTAAGGCTTCTGAAGAAAGAGTTCTGAAGGCCTTCTACAATGCCACAACTTCAAAGAAAGTGTTCCTGATAGAGCTCATAAAAGACCAGGAACTCTATACCAACTTTAAAGATGGCAACGACAAGCTTGAATACCGAATCGAAATGTTGGAGGCAAGATTGCAAAATTATTAGGATTCATATAATACAGCAAGCCTCTGATCCTCTCCAAGATATGTTGAAATGGTGCTAAGGAAAGAAAACAGAATCAATTAATCTATATTGTTAAGAAAGTAATGATACTCAATCTGTCTTTCAATCTTGTTTGTGGTTCCAATTAGGTCAACAGCAGTGGACCTAATCGAAAGAAAAAATAAGAAGTCATGGGATGCAATTTAAAATTCAAAAATTGTAGTCTTTGCTTAGATTCATTATTTTAACTTTAGCTGTTCTTGGAGCAAGTTTTCTCGACTTACTGTACATTATTTAAACCCTCGGTGCCTGCAAAGTTGCTTTCTTATTGGTCTGTTATTTTCTATATAGGTGATCATCCCGACCACATTTCCTAGTTGTAGCTCCCTAGCAAAGTTTCCATTTGCATTTTTTTTTCTTTTAGAGAAACAACAGACGAATTTACATTACCGAATACACTTTTATATTTGCCCTTGATTCAGATTTCTCATATTTTAAGTCAATTTCATCAGCCAGATTCGCTAGAAGTTTCTTGCTACCCTATGTTTCCTATTTAATTAGCTCTTAGATGATATAGTCTTTCATCAACTCCCCTTTCCCTCGCAGGCATTCTCCTGCGGCTCCTTCTGGCGTATAATTATCTTCTCAAACAATCCTTCCATATAAATTTGAGCTAGGGGAATTTCTATTGGTTTTTCATTCTTGTTTGATGTAGTGCGAGGCTTCGAAGGCCTTCTCAGAGTCCAATGCACACTTAAAGTTAATTCCAATCGCTATTAGGTCTCTGCAATGACACCAAATATTGATCCTTTCTCAAAACTTGGCACCCATAAACAAAAGCAACAACCATCAGTAATTCGTAATAGGGTCTTAGCACTATTTTCATGGGGCCCTCGGCCTTATCAATTCGAACCTATCAACCTTAACTGTACAATGTAGGATCTTGTTTGAATGATCAGTGTGTAATCGGTTAAAAACTGCATTCACAAAAATATTGTACTTTGTGTGTGTTGTCCCAATGACCTTATCAGTAATACTTTACTCCCACACATAAAAGTGCATCCATCCATCTGCATGCACCTTATTCTTCCTAGCCCATCTAGGGCTTAACTCCCGATAACTAATCTGTTGCAATAGATAATACCTGTTAAAATTATCAAATAGTTATAGACATCTGTAACGACAAATGATTAATCTGTTGCAACATATGACTTATCTGTTGAAAATATCAAACAGATATATGCATCTGTCGCAACAGTTTTAATATGTTATAAATTATCAAGCAGATAGAATGTATTTTGCAACAGATTATCCATTTGTTAGATTTATTTATTTTCTTTTTTTCTGAATTACAATAAAGATAAAATGTTGTATTTAGATCTATTTTTTTAATTTACATATTTGAAAAGTCACCAGTTTTATTTAATTAAGGGATGAATAGTCGTGGCATTTTTACTAACCCCTTCGAATTCAATCATTTATAAATAGGTCCCTCCTTACTCGTTCATTCTACTACACTTATAGATATGGCTGATCCAGATTCATATAAGAAGATTCATATTGAGTCCTTGCGGGAACTTCAAAGGCAGTTTGATGAACTCCAGAAGGATTTGGCCAACTTAAGAGCAAGGCTGAGGAGGGCCCTGCTGCTACCGAATAAAAATTGTCCGATTGACAATAATAGTAATACTAATACTAATACTAATAATAATAATAATAATAATAATAATAATAATAATAATAGTAATAGTAATAATAATTAGGTTATGTTTTTTTCTTTTAGCGTATGTATTTTCCTTTTGTATATTGGATCTACCTAAGGGATTCAAAAATCTATGTTTAGTCAACTTTGGATATTCAATTCTTATTTAATATTTAATTTTCATTCTGTCTATTCCTTATTCTCAACATGTCGATAGTTCGAGGTAGGGATTGAGCGTTTGTTGCAACGGATGAACCACATGTTGCAACATATGGTTAATCAAGGGTTTATTTTACCAGATGGATCATATCTGTTGTCTCAGATTGGTTATCTGATGCAACAGCTATATAATTTGTTGTCACAACTCAATAAAAATGATTATTTAAAAGAACTAATTAATAATAATAATACTTATCACAATAATCAAAAAGTCAGTCAGCAGCTTGATTTAATTAAGTCATAACTTTTTCTAGTAATCAAGAAGTCACCAGTTTGAATGTAATTAATAAATGGAGGTGAAAAGTCGCACATTTTTTATGCAACAGATTGTCGATTTATATATTCAAATTTATATTTTCAAAGAATAATTAGTAAAGCTAATATGGTAAAATAGACCCCTGATAAACATTTTTCTTAATGGGTGTGTCAAGTCTAACTAATACGGAATGGAGGGACTAAACACAAATTTGAATAATTGATGTTTAAATAGGCGACAAGTAGTGACTTTTCAACAATTTTATTTTTAAATCTGTTTTTTTAATTTATATAATAAAAAAGTCACCAAATTTGGATTAAAGATAAAGAAATGATGATTATTAAAAAAGATAGATTATATATTGCAACAGATAGATTATCTGATGCAATAGATTGTCGATTTGTTGCAACATATGGTATATCTGTTGTCACAGATGGGTTATCTAATGCAACAGATACATAATCTGTTGCCACAAGTCAATAAAAATGGTTACTGAAAAGAACTAATTATCTTATCACAATAATCAGAAAGTCCAATCGGCAGCTTAATTTAATTAAGTCATAACTTTTCACAGTAATCAAAAAGTCACCAGTTTGAATGTAATTAATAAATGGAGGTGAACAGTTGCGCCTTTTTGCCTAACTCATTCAAATTCAATCCTCTATAAATAGGTCTCTCCTTACTCGTTCATTCTACTACACTCTATTTATTTCTTGTTCTTGTCTTTGATATTACACCTTCAACAACTACTTTCTCTTCAAGAACTTAATATTTTTTCTCTATCTCTGGTAAAAAAATTTCTTGCTTCTTGTGTAAATATACATTGTATTACATTCGGATTCTTTTCTTTACTTTTGTTTTTATGTTTTTGTCAATTTATGTGTGTTCTAGATATGACTGATACAGTGTAGGATGTCGTTATTTTATGAGACGTCGTGCAGGAACTGAAAACGCAGGTTCATGACCTGCAGTGGGAGTTTGCCGCCGTCAGAGTAAGGATGCTGCTGGAGATTCGCATGCTGAGAAGGGTGCTGCTGCAGCCGGTTGAAGATTGGTCGGTTGGCAATAATAATAATAATAATAATAATGATAATAATAATAATAATTAGATTGTTTTTTTCTTTTACCTATGTATTTTTATTTTTTTATTTATAAAAAATTTATGTTTGATCCACTTTGACGTATCAATTCTTATTTAATTCATTCTGTCTATTTTTTTTTCTCAACAAATATGTCTACGATCAAGGAATAATTTGAATCCAATATCAATAGCAAGAGATCAACATGTGGGTTATCTGTTGGGTTTGTGACAGGAGTTGTATTGTGTTGTTCGAAACATATTATTCATCTATTACAACAGAACAATTATCTATTGCAACAGATAAATATTCTGTTGCAACAGATTACTTGTATGTTGGAACAGATTACTAATCTGGTGTAACAGATTAATTGTCTGCTGGAACAGATTACTAATCTGGTGCAACAGATTAATTGTCTGTTGGAACAAATTACTAATCTATTGCAACAGAATACCCATCTGTTCGATTCATGTTACGGGCACTATAGAACCATAATACCCATCTGTTCGATTCATGTTACGAGCACTATATAACCATAAACATGAATCCAACATATGAGTCTTCTGTTGCAACAGAATATTTTTTTGGTGCCACAAATGATGGATCTGTTTAAACAAATGGCTTTTATGTTGCATTTATATTCGCTAGCTAGTTATTATTGAAAAAACAGCGCACTAGCAGTTACCCAGATGACAAATTCAACTAAAAAACATAATTTGACTTACCAAAGTCTCCTATCAAGTAAATGTCAAAGTTGAAAGTGATGTACGAAATAAAATTTGACCTAAGAAATTGGTCAAAGAGCAGCAGTTGCGTAACAACAACAACAACAATGGTCAACAAAAAGAATATGAAGATGATAATGAAGTATAAGATGGTGATAATGAATCAGAAGATGATGAATAAAACAGCAGCAATAATGAACAACAAAAATAGAGAAGAGAGAGAAAACAACAACGGATGAAAAGAGACAAAAACACATTTTTCCCTTTGTTTCCCGATATATTAACTAATATTTAAATCATAGTGGAAATCTAAAAACTTATGGGTTATTTTGAAATTTCTCCAACTTTCTTAATCGATAATAAAGTAATTGTCACCTCCACGCAATTATTAATTGAGTCACATACACCTCATTTTCAAATTTTTTTGTCACCTACAGTTCAAAGCCCCAACTTACTCAGTTTTATATATTTTAGAACAATTTCTTGTGATCCAATTGTATTGTTTTCATTATCGGGTCAAATTTGTAAAATATTGCGTGGAACTCTATCATTTTTGTCAAATAAAATGGTATTGGGAAAAACACTGGAGTGCCAATTGTATATCTCTTTTTTAGATGCAGAATTGTTATGTCAGTTCTGTGTTTTTCTTTTGGGGTAAACTCTTTTCTGTAAAGCTCTGTTATCTTTATCCAAATAGAAAAATTGGTCAAAATACTGATGTTGTACTTTTTATTTTTTAAAAAAAACTTAGATGCAATGATTATTTATTTTAATAATAAATATTCTTTTAAGGGCTAAATTTGTGAAAACAACACCGATGTCAGATTAATGAAGTTTTAACCAGAATAATGAACTTCTAACTATGTGTTTTTTTTTAAAGAAAAAAGGTTTTGGATGCAATGACTATTTGTTTGACACATATTTTTTGGGCAAAATTTATAACAACTTTGATTAAAACGTTATTAATTTGTCAACTAAAATTGGAAAAATTACACAAAATGTTCATTGAGTTAAATTTTTTATACAAAAAATGACTCACTTTTGGAAAAGGGGTCAAATTTACTCCTTGTCATTGAAAAATAACTAAATATACCATTCGTCATATTTTGGGGTCAAATTTATCCTCACTGTGATACTTTTGGGTTAAATTTATCTCTCTACTGAAAATTGACTAAATATACTATTCGTCATACTTTGGGGTCAAACTTACCCGTAATGTTATACTTTGGGGTCAAATTTATCCTCGTTATTAAGAAACTTTTTATATGTGCCCTCTCTCAATAGAAAAGCTCAAATCAACATTAAATGTCTCATTTTAAAAAAATAAAATACACCTCAATCTAGCCCGTTCGATCCGATTCAAGCCACAAAAAAATATACCCCTTCAGTTTTGTTGATCAATATTTTTCAACGAGATTAAGCCACTGAATATTTATCAGTGCATAACTCCAGAAAAATTAATCTACATCAGTGCAAACACAAAGAAATATATCCCTCTCTCAGTTTATGGATCTGCTTCAATCCAGCGCTCATGAAAAATGGCATTTGACGGTCAAATGCAATAGATTGGTCCAATTGAATATTTCTCTGAATGATTGAATTACAAAGACTCCCTATGTGTCAATCGTGACATCTCTTCATTCATATATCTTTATATACAACTTAGATCTATACAAATTTTCCATTATGTCATTTGCTCAGAAAATTTATTTATTGATTCTAGAATCTAAATGCACATAGAATTGTATACTAAATTTTAAAATTTGAACATAATCAAACAAGAGCAGAATTTGTAATAAACGTTTTCTCTAGTTTCATGCTTCTACGTTATTTCATTTTATTTTACGTTTTGTTCATTTGTAAATAACCTAATACTTTTGCATGTTAAAAGAGAAGTAGTTTATTCGTTTGAAAAATTCGATCAACAAAATTGAGGGAGGGGGATATATTTGTGTGTGTATTTTTCATGGGTCGAATAGGACAAATTTGATTAGAGTGTGATTTATTTTTATAAAATTGGCCAATTTAACGTTGATTTGTTTTTTGTTTTTTTGTTAAAGGAAAGGTACAAATGAAAAGTCTCTTAACAATGAGGGTAAATATGGCCCCCAAGTATGAAATCGAGCGTAAATTTGGATCCAAAGTATGACGAATGATATATTTAGCCAATTTTTCGAAGTAGAAGAATAAATTTAGTCCCAAAATATAACAACGAGGATAAATTTAATCTCAAAATATGTCAAAGAATATATTTAACTAATTTTTTAAAGTTAAGGGGTAGATTTAATCCTTTTCCCTTTTTTTTAATTACTTAAAATGGCCAACCGGCCAATGTTATTGCACAAACTCCACTCGACTAAATGTTTTATCAAAAAAGTGTCAGGAGCATTCTTTACCTTACCGTGTCATCACTAGCCATTTAACCACTGTGCCATTTGGTCTTGGTCCATTTTCTTTATAAATTTGTATCTATAATCTATATCTAAATTTATATTTATAATCTATAATATATTAAAAGAATAAATACTTTTAGAAAAATAATTTGAACTTTTTATCCTTCGTTAAAACTCTTCGTAACAAACAATATCGTCTTTTCACTTATTTTTTGCAATTATAATATCATTATATTTATTATATTGAATATTAACAATAATACATATATGAAAAAATAAATAGAAAGACTCATAAATATATTAGAAGACTCCTATACATAATTATAATTACGTTGGTCAAGTTTCTTCAAGGTATTTTATCAAAAATTATACTTATGAACATAGTAGCAATAGAAGAAAAACATTTTTCAAAAAGGGAAACCATTTCCATGTTCTTTTATATATATATATATATATATATATATATATATATATA
>NC_061121.1:110106812-110112405 GCF_002878395.1 Capsicum annuum
AAAAAAAAAAAAAATTGTCGTCTATACTCAATAAGGTTTAGAATTCTATTGTTTGAATTCTTTGATTTTTTTTTTTCCTTATTTGACATTCTTACCTCATACCAAATATGGGGTAAAGTCAATTCAAATTTTATCCTTACATTATTATTATTGTCCCACCTAACAAACTAATATTAGTAACATTAAACACATTATATTTTTAAAATTATGAGTTCATAAATTATCTATTATAATTCAATAAATTTTTATACATATGTCTTTATTTGTGACTAAAGTATGGATTCATATGAGTCATGACAGATACCAAGCGCCAACAAGCTACGTCTGCCCCTACATCGGCCAACTGATAGTACCAATCATATATATACACAATAATTATAGGTTGATCAAATATTAAGAAAATGATATATAAGAAGCCGTATCTAATATCTTTGAATACATAACATGTTTCTAATTTTTAGTCATCTCTTTTGTAATATTTCAACTTAAAAAAGCTTAGTAGTTTAATTTCGTTTTATCACATAAATGTTTATACTAAAATCTTCACAATTTAAGACCTTTTTTTTATTATACATGAAAGTGAAAAATGTTCTCTAAAAATAAATTAGAAGAGTTATTTATTGATTCCAACATATTTGTGATTTGTAATGATAGATGGAGATGAGAGTAAGGAAAGACATGCCTATTTTTATGGACCAGTTTGATTTCATGTTGGGACGCTTGACTACGTAAGTCATTTACCTTATAAGGAGACTGTTGAAACAATGCAAGAAGAGGAAGAAGGACCTACATATGATGTTCATTGACCTGGAAAAGCCTTACGACAAAGTTCCTAGGGAGGTTATATAAAGAATAGCTTGGAGACTAAAGATTTATGTGTGGCATATATTAAGGCAATCTCGGATGTATAATAGAGCTAAGATTCGAGCGAGGCCATTACAGATTCAACTATATGAAGGTGCGAGAGGTTGGCAATAGATGATTTTAAAAGGGGTAGAGATAGGCCAAGAAGTATTGGAGAGAGGCTATTAGACAGAATATGATACAACTTGACCTTACCGAGGACACCGCCTTAGATAAGAAGTTATGGAGGGGACGAATTAGAGTAAAAGGTTAGGCAGATAACTGGGTGTTGTGTCACTTTATTCTTCTTTACTATTAGTCATACTATGAGTCGTATTTCTCTTATAGTTTCTTGTCTTTGAGTTTGGTCATTAGTTGTGCCTTTTAAACTTTAATTATCATGGTATCTTATGACGACTACTATTTAGGATGATTTGTCAAATTGTCTATGGTACTTGTCACGGTTGTCTTTAAGTCTGTTATTTCTTTCTCCATATTGCTTTGACATATTTTTTGTTCGAGCCGACGGTCTATCAAAAATAGCCTTTTTACCTCTAAGATAATGGTATGGTGTAACACTATACCCTCTCAGACCCTACTTTGTGGGATTAAACAATGTATGTTGTTGTTGTTCGTATATTTTACTATATTTGAATATCAAAACATATATTATTATTATTTTAATTTTTTAACGTTTGATACACGTGCAACGCACGTAACCTAAACTAGTAATATATTAAAAGTGCGAAGGCCTTTAGAAAAATGATTTGAACTTTTTACCCTTCGTTAAAAGACTTTCCTTTAGACAAAATCGTCTTTTTACTATTTTTCTAATATTTAACAATCAAAAATTAATTAATATACTTATGATAAAACATTTCCTCATTAGATGGTATTAGAATTAATGACAACCAAATACTATTTCATTGATTTTAGAATTCTAAATTAACTAAATTTAATTTTAAGAAATTCAAAAAATCCAGAAATAAATATGATAAAGTCGTTATGTTTGGCTAAAGGTTAATAATCATTACAATTGGTATAGGTTTGAACAACACGGATGAAAAAAGAAGAAGATGAAATGTGATTTGGACGTAAAAAGGGATAAAACGTTTTAAAATTGGTGTAGGTTAAATAACAAGGAAAAAAATTAATATGATTATAAAAATAAGAAATTTATTAGTATTAAACTTCTAATTTTGAGAATATGTATCTTTCCTTATTTTAGTTATGTTAAAATTGTAGAATTTTCATACAAATTTAAATTTTGGTCATCAAATGTTTCCTTATTTAAATCCTAATGTCTTTAAATCTATCCTCACGTACAACTTCTTTCGGAAAATACAATCTTTTTAGGTTAGATAAATTGTTATTAGTATGATTTTCTTTCAATTTGTTTTTGTTTAAATTGTTTTTTCTTAATTTTCTTTTTAGTTTAAAACTAATATACTAAACATGTAACCTATATTTGTTTGCATAGTTTTTCATTATTTTTTATCAAATTTTGTATTGAATATTTTCTTTCTTTAATCTAATCAGTTTTATGTCCTTTATGCTTGACCAGGTTTTAATTTTGTGGATACTACAAACTGGACGAATTGTTGTCGTTCTTCAAAAATATTGCATACAAAAGTAAGTCTATAGTTTATTTTTGACCAGACGGGCTATTAGTGAAGAATCTATTGAGTCGAATATTAATTAATGAATATTTTTCATATATGATTTTGAGGTATCTTGAATATACTAAAAATTCATATATGGTCTCTAGGTATCTTAATAGCTTGTTGAAAATATTGAAATCCACTACTAATTTGAATCCAATTGTTTCAGATAAATATTGTAATCCTTCTTTTTCTTTTTTCTGTTTTAATTTGTCCACATTGTGTATCTTTTACTCCACACTCTATCATTCTAATTTTTCTTTTATTAATTATTCAAAAATATTTTGAATAATTTTAAGTATAATGACTTTGTATATACAAAGGTTTTGAAAATTTAACCTGGGTCTCTTTTGATAATTTTCACTCAGTATAGTTATGCCACTGTCTCTTATTAGTGACTTTGAATGTCATTGGTGATTGTTATTACTTATTCGAATTTTTTGTTGGTTATATTCATAAAGTTAGTTTTGTAAGTAGGGTCTATTGGAAACGATTTCTCTGTCTTTTCAAAGTAGAGGTAAGATCTGTGTATATATTATTCTTTTCAAGCCCCACTTATGAAATTATATAGGTTTTGTTGACATTCATGAGACATTGATCTGTTTTTGGTGTTCACTTGTGTTGTCTGATTATCTTTAATTATATGTCAAAAATAACAACAACAAAAAAAGAAAATAACAAAAAATTATCCATTGGTTATGATGTGTACATGCAGAACGTCTATGGATACGCTCTCCGAAATACATATCATCTTGATTGGCGAGATACAATTAATCAAAAGCTTGAAGGCGGACGAAAGAAAATACCTCTTGAGTTTTGATAAATTTTCTTCTATTCTTTTTTGGTGAGCATGTAAGTCTGAAACTAATTTGCTTTTTTTTTTTCAATTAAATTTATAAGGTTTTAGATTTTTCATTAACGGACAACTGGTTTTCCTCCTTTATTTTTTTTTTTGGTTGGATTATGTATATGCATGTGGTTGTTCATTCAAATCTTCTATTTAAAGAGTACCTAAAACAATCTAATTAAAAAAAAAACTAAAGAAAAGGAGTCATCCAATGCACTAAAGCTTTTCCGATTTACGTGTTTGGGAAGAATCGGACCAGGTCTATGATACAACCTTACCTTGACTAAAAAACCATCTAATAATTTTTAAAAAATAATTTCTATTCCGATTCATCGTTATGAATGTCTCTTAAAAAATAGAAAACAATGATCAATTAGCTAATAAATAATTCTTAGTTTTGCTATATATGCAGCTAATTAGAGGCAAGAACGAGTACCAAAGAGCATCAACATGTAGTATATTGACATCATTTTATAATACATGGCTCGAAATACACGTGCAACGCACGTATCGATAGACTAGTATATATTAAAAGTGTGAAGTCCCTTAGAAAAGTGATTTGAACTTTTTGTCCTTCATTAAAAGACTCTTCTTTAGATAAAATTATTTTTTCAGTATTTTCTTCAATTTATTATTTAATTATTTTTATTATATTAACTAGACTCCTAAAATATATAGGACTCCTAAAATATATGGAAGGAGAATCAATTAATATTTTTTTTGTACTGATCAATTAAAACAATACTCTTAATTTCTTCAATTTATTATTCAATTATTTTTATTATATTAACTAGACTCCTAAAATATATAGGACTCCTAAAATATATGGAAGGAGAATCAATTAATATTTTCCTTTGTACTGATCAATTAGAAAAATACTCCTAAAATATGATAGAAAAATACTCCTAAAATAGGACTCTATTAAGGAAATACTTTTATAAATACTAAGATGCACGTTAAATTAGAGAAAAAACTGGTTTACTTATTGAAAAAATACGATTGATGCTCATCTAACTTGATTCGGTTGCATGTCCTGAGATTGGTGGATGCTTAATTTTCTAACTCTCAACTTCTTCACTAGTTTTGTCAACATAATAGAATTCAACATGTGTGTGTATATATATATATATCTTCTTTATTTTCATTCAAGTCATTCTTTAGTGTCAAAATTTTCGCTCAAACAAGAATTATTTTCATGAACACTGAAGCTTTGTGATCACTATTGTATCTTTTTATTGTAGTTTACAGATCATAGATGAATTTACAGGTAATAGATGAATGTCGGTCGACTTTAAGAAATTTTTTTAGGTAAAGGTTTAGTTTAATTGTATTGTTTTTATAGCTCTGTTATGAGAATATTTTTTGTGTAAAGGTAAAGTTTAGTTGTATTATTTTGATATCTCTATTATCGTATTGTTTAGTTATAGTTTACAGATGGTAGATGAGTAACAGACGACTTTGAGAAATTTTTTTTGTAAAGGTTAGATTTAATTATATTGTTTTGATTTTTCTATCATCGTATTGTTTTGTTGCAGTTTACAGGTGGTAGATTAATGTTGATCGGCTTTGAAATTTTTTTTTTAGTAAAGGTTAGATTTAATCAAAAAAAATCTCCAAAAGATGTTGAATATAATTATTGTATTCATCTTTATTATTTAAACAAATATACTATTTAGTGTAACGTTTGAACTCAATAAAGTGAATTACACGCACGAGGCGTGTACACCTAAACTAGTAATATTAAAAGTGTGAAGGACCTTAGAAATATTGTTTGAACTTTTTGTCCTTCGTTGAAAGTCTTTGCTTTAGACAAAATCATCTTTTCACTGTTTTTTCCTAATATTTAAGAGTTGAAAACTCATAAATATATTTATGGTAAAACCTTTCCTTATTACAAGTCATTAGAATTTCACTATTTTTTCCTAATTTAAGAGTTGAAATTAAGTAAATATATTTATGGTAAAAACTTTTTCTTATTAAAAGTCATCAAAATTAATGACAACTAATACTTTTTCATTAGTTTAAGAATTCTAAATCAACTAAATGTGACTTTAAGAAGATTTAAAAAATTTGGAAATAAATATAAAATCGTCAAAATAAGAAAAATTTAAGAAGTATCATATTAATTTTAAGTACGTAATAAGAATGTAATCAAAGATTTTTTTTTAAAATTTGACTTTAAAAATAAGGAAAGATTTTAAATGTATATATATATATATATATATATATATATATATATATA
>NC_061121.1:110115405-110170358 GCF_002878395.1 Capsicum annuum
AGGTAGTAAAGGTAAAATTCTAAATATAGCAGCACATGATCCCCAAATGTGGGATACAGTAATAGACTTATGGAAAGGAATAGTAGCTGCAGATTACTTAAGACATTATACAGAAACAGATACAGAAACAATGTATAAATATTTAGAAATTTTTCTAGGAGAATCTGCAAAGGCTACGTGGGAAAGTTTTAAGACAAATTGCCCATATGACTTCCAGGTTCTATTAAGTATGGGGCCAAATCTCTATAATTTTACAAATAAAATGCATATGTTATTAACAGGAAAAGATCTGTAGTCTACTTAACTGGTCAGCTAATTCGTTATATATATATATAAATAGTCATAATACAAATATGACTCAAATTGATGCGTCTCTCTTAACCTGTGATAACAAGGGAAAGCGAAACTATATGGCAAATGTAAAAATGATGATCCGTCCACTTGGAACTTTTGGTGGTAATATATATATGCAAATATTTTTATATTTACATTATTATATTAAAATGTGAAAGATTTTTGAAGATCGATTTGAATTTTTACACTTTATTAAATTTTTTTGCAGTAGATAAAATTATTTAATTTAAATAATCAAATGTCACACGTGCGGGTAAACATACATACATATATATATATGTAATCTTTCATTTTTCAAAATATGTAAAAGTGTTACTATTTTATACTTTTAAATCAATTAAAATACTATCTTTTATAATTATTTACTTATTTCTATTTTTCTATAATATATAAGTGATGGTTTTGACATGTGATCTTAATGTCAAAACAATAAAAAGAAGGGTATTTTGGTCATGGAAGTATAAGTCCATGAAAGGACATTTTTGTTATTTCACGTCATATTCTGATGAATTGCTACAGCTTTAATACACGCATGGCAATTACACACCCTCCATCAAATACGTGTCCTTGTCTTTCTCTTTCTCTTTCTCTTTCTCATCCCTGTGATGTACTAATAATAAGCATACAAATACAGCAATCAACAGAGCAAAAATAAATTGTTGTTGGTGTGCTAGCTCTCTGCCGGGTATGTTTCTTTAGGCCAATTAATTTCAGCATTCCCAAATTTTTATCATCCGCTTCTATTTTACAATTCCTTTATGTATGCGATGAAGCGTAAGCTTAATTAGGGTTAAGGTTAGTGAAGTTAGTGTATGTATTGTGAAATATTGGATTTGTTTGGGAATTTTGAGTTGTTCTTCGCAATTGAGGCACTGGGTGTGTTTTGTTTGAGGAACTTTTTTTTATCCCTTTTCTTATGGTTTTGGGAGATTGCCAGCTTAGTTAGGATTCAACCGTAGTGAGAATAGTGTTAGGCCCTGTTGTTTTGGTTTTGGGAGATGTGTACCTTAATTAGGGTTCGACGTTAGTGAGTTAGCATCTGCGTCGTGAAAAATTGAATCTTTTTGGGAATTTTGAGTTGCTGTTGGCAACTAAAGTATTGTGTCTATTTTGTTAGGGGGATTTTTTTGTATTTTTTTGGCTTATTAATTTTACATGATTTTGAATGTTGTCGATGTGAGTTCAATAGGAGGAAGTGTTTTATTTTACCTTCTAAAACAGAAGTTAAAACTGTTTAAATACACAACAAGAGAATTTCGAAGTGTCCAATTTCCAGATTCTTATAACTCCAGAATCCAAGTTGAAAAAACCTCCCTTTAGTACCCTGTCAAACCATGAAACAAAAAAAATCTTTTCCACCAATATATTATGCAAAGTGCTTACAACAATGCATGCAAGTAAATATACATTGCCAGCTAAAGAACTACCATCTTCAAATGCTTATATCGAAAGATTACATTTTCAGGTAAAAGAAGCAACTGAGCATTCAAATTCTTACAAATCTAGAAAAGAAAAATACTCTCAAATTTTCAGTTCAAAATATTTCAGTTTCTATCGAAAACAGCTAATAGGTGTGAGGTTTGTGTACACACTATCCTTCCTAGACCCCGTTTGTTGGAATCACATGGGGTATGTTGTTCTATTACTCCAACTTCAAATAATAGTTGACATACTACCATTAAGTGGGAACATTAAGCATAATGGATTGGAATACCAGTTTTCCATACTAATAAACCTAAACAGGGAACAAATATTCTGGCAGATGATTGCCCATGGTGTTATGAACACATTGTAAAACTTTTATGGATGTGATATTGTCTTAGAAAAAAACAAAAAAAAGGGTTGTTCCTTTGGGGAGAAGTTTGAGTTGCTCTTTCGAAGGAGTATACAGTTTCGTTGTGAGGGTACTCCCATTTTTATCTGGATTTCAAGTCGAATGAATACTGTCCTATGAAATGAAGAGTAGGTTGTAAATTTATTTCCTTGGCCTATACTTTAGATATTGTGCTTTTCCATGGAAAAACTTTATCATGTCTTGAGCCCTTTAACGCTTTAAGAATTCTATCTCTATTCATGTTGTAAGATTTGTAGTATAATAGGTATACTAATAAGTTCATATTGTAGTGATTAAAAAGAAGTAACCACTGAAGTAAAAGGTCCTGGTAGTTGCTTTCTTTTCTCCATATATTGATAATAATGTGTTTGACTTATCCTCCAATTTATTTATGTATTTTCTTTGTTGGTTACTCTTCTTACATTCACACAGATGCTCCCTGGCAAACCAAATGGAATAAATATCACTATGAGTCAAATCTTCATACCCAGATAAAGAAGCAACAATACTGCTAATAATCAATTTTAATCTCAACATTTCCACAGAAAAAGTTCAAATCTTTAACACTTCAAAAATAACATAGGTGTTCCAAAGCAATGAAAATACATCCATACAGAAAAACAAGCAGGTACAATTCAAAGAAAGGCAAAACATGTTGCCAAAATACACATTGTTTTCAACTGATATATGATAAGATAAACTGTAGGTGTAGTTTAGCTTTCTGTTTTTCTCTGAAAATGGTATATGGAGAAGCCTTTTGTTGAATCAAAATCCACGGTACTCCCTAGTTGTTATTCTGTTGCGACAGTTCAAGTGATGCATTTTCTCCCTCATCTGTGTATACGCCTTTGTTAGTCACATAGCGTAATCTCTTTTAACATTGCTATACTGTAATTGCACCTTGGATATGTTTTATGTACAACTGCAATTTCTTTATGGCGTCCAGAATAATTTAGTGCTGTTAACAAGAAATAGCGTCCGTGAAATTTTGGGAAAAATAAACAATATATGATTTAAGTAGAAGTTGAACACACCTTTTGTTAGTTTTTTCGGAGGGGTAGTTTGCACCTACACCTCATGGTTGTCTTGATTATCTTTTTTCTTTGTGGCAAAATCTTCAATTTCTACTTGCTGCTTCCTACAATGTCTATTGGCGCAGATGCCGATTGTGTGTTTGTGGAGTTTTTTTTCGTGAATGATAAAACGATTAATTTTTCAAAGGTTGCATCTGTTGTTTTTGTAAATAATTTTTTAACTTGAATGTTGAACGTCTTGTTAATCAACTGCCTTCACGATCGCAAGAGGTACCATTTGTTGTTGGAAGAGAAGTCTGATAAAGGTTTTTACTTATAAAATGGCTCCTTACACTGTTAGGTAAGCCAAAAATAACACTTTTCTATCTCATGTTAATTTGGTGATACTTTTTATCGCCTACCGAGGCATGAAAAAAGGCTCTGTAATTAATAGTCCAGAACTTCACCTAAAGAGTCGTCACCATTTAAATTAATATAAACTCGATTTTTCAAATAAAATGAAAAATTAGTCCAAAAAAAGAGTGAATCAGCAACTATATGTATAATCCCATTGTGCTTTTCCTAATTATTCTATCTCTTATAATCTGTAGCTAGAGTATTAGAAACACCTATGTTTCAGCTTATATATTTGTAATTTATTTCATATTAAGTAGTGCACACTTCTTTATTTTTTACTTTTAGGTAAGGTGTTAAATTGTATACACCATAGAGGGAGCTTTAAAAGAAGAGACTCAACTGTTATTTCTTTTGGTGCTTGTGTTCATGGGTTTGTTTGTCACCCAAGAATTTGGTTTTAGGAATTTATTGTTTCCTTAGTTACTATATTACCGTTGAACCAGATTTTGCTTCTCTTTGTTATTTGATAATTCAATTTAAGTTACTGCTTTCTTATTTCTTTTTAGAATGCGTGATACTCTTGTGTTGACAATGAAAATCCTCCAAAACAAGGTATTGTTTCCTTTATGATATTATGAAATATGGGATTTGAAATTTAACTTCTTCCTTTTTAAGTAACCATCTTATATAATTTGCTGCTATTTTACGCATCAACTCTACCATCCTCACCGATTCTACATAAGCATTGCTCATTTGATCCGCCAGACATGGCAAAAATTCAACTCATTTTGTCTAACTTTTTTCAAGAAAAAGCTAATATAACTCCATACATAACACCAACACCCTATCCAAAAAAATTACAACATTACATTAATGGCAAATAGCTCATTTTTGTTACACCTTTTGTTGTTTCTTGTTATTACCTTGAGTGTCTTAACTTTTTTCAAGAAAAAGCTAATATAACTCCATACATAACACCAACACCTTATCCAAAAAAATTACAACATTGTATTAATGGCAAATAGCTCATTTTTGTTACACATTTTGTTGTTTCATGTTATTACTTTGAGTTTAGTTTATGTGATTTTATCACGATATGAGTTGGAAGAACTTACATGGTTAGATGACAAAGATGATAAAATATCTATGTTTCATAGTCAACATTTTGCTATGAATAAATGTGATTTTAGTTTAGGGTTGTAGCTGTTGTTACTTATACCAAGACTGGTAGACCTGATACTGATTATAAAAAGTGAAGATAGAAACTCATGGTTGTGAAATTCCAAGGTATTTTGTAATATGTTTTTCAGTTGCATAGTTTAAGAAATGTTTTTTTTTTCGCTGTTCTCTGTCTTGAAGCAATGATAAAATTATTTTCATGTAAGCATGGGCTGAGCACTTCATGATATTTTGAGTCCTTAGTGAAAATCATGACTAAGCTATTGCTTTTTACATATGTATATATTCACTGGCTTGTAAACGTTTTGTTCCTATTCTTTCATTTTCATATAGAAAATGGTTATTAAAACACTTTAACACTTCGTAATTTTATGCAACAGATTTCAGTTATATGATTGCGCATTTCAAATCTCAAGCCAAGGATATATCATATATTGTTATCTATGTAAATAAAATGTACATAACCCCTTGTATAATTTGGCTCCTTGACGTATACGATAAAGAAAATAGTTTGTTGTATGTATTGATGCATTACAATTATTCTTTTCATGCAGCATGTTGGGTTCGTGCTAACACGGCCCCGCCCCCCAGTTTAAAAGAAGTAAAAACTCCTAATATTTAATACACTACTAAATCAATTAAAATACCATCTTATATAATTCTATTTAACTGACTTTTTGTGAACGAAGGTTTTAACTTTCAATAATATAATATGCATTTATTTTTTCTTCTTCATTTTCTTTTTTATTTGATTTTGATTCAACTTATTTTTAATATTTATCACACTTCTAAATCAATTAAAATATTGCTTTATATAATTAAATTTAACTAACTTTTTGTGAACAAAAATTTAGCTCTCATTAATATAATATGTATTTATTTTTTCTTCTTCCTTTGCTTTTTTATTTGATTTAGATTCAACTTATTTTTGTTCTTTGTGCACTCAATGTGGTCTATTTTTCTCTTTCTTTTAGTTTTTTTCCTTTCTTTTAGTTAATAATGATAGGATGATTTTTTATGTCAGTTGCTATGATTATGTGATTTGCATAGGCTAAAAATTAATAATTGATTCTCATATTTTTTGATTTGCATAGGCTAAAAATTAATAATTGATTCTCATATTTTTTGAGTTTTTTCGCTTTCTGCTGAACCTTTTGTTGGAAAAAAGTGGAGAACTACGCAATTATGTTGCCAAGGAATGAAGTGGATCAGATGATGATAATCAATTGTTATATGACTTAGAAGGTTGTGTTTCTAATTATAATTCATTGGAGTTGTATGTGGCATTCAATTGATGATATGTATGTTCTTATTTGGTTTGGACCTAAAGTTCTTACTTCTTCTTTTTCCATGAATTGCGGATATAAGAAGAAAAATTAATTTTTGGGAAAGAAGAGCAAAGAAAAGACTATTATTGTCATGTCGAAAGAATTCACACTTCCAAATTGATAATTTTTATTTCTGAGAATTTCTTAACTTCATTTTCTATAATTTTCATCATCATCTATATATTGTGAGTAGTTGTCAAATTTAATGTTGGTTTATGTTCAATATGATTACATGTTGTATGATTGACATTTAAACTATTTGTGATACTTGGTTTAGATTATATTTATTTTAACTTTTAAAATTATTTAAAATATTATTTAAAATAATATTCAAGTTAGTCCTTAAATATTATTTAAAATAATATTCAAGTTAGTCCTTATTGATTTAAGTAATAACATAATTTATATGTTATAAGAGGACGTCAATGAGTAATAAATGTGTACAAAAATCAGAAATTATTGTGTACATATTTAAATCTACAATATTTTGTCCTCATTAAAAGTATGCAAATAGATAAAATCGTCTTTTCACTTATTTCTTCCAATTATAATATCATTATATTTATAATATTGAATATTGACTATAATAAATATATGAAAAATATATAGAAAGACTCCTAAATATATGAGAAGACTCCTATTTATAATTACTTAATACTATTTCTACTAGAAACTTAATCTTAATGGTTTTTAGGCAATAGTTTTAAATATTTTTTGAAGATAAATTAAATTAGATTAACTTAATATTTTAAAATTATAATTATAATATTTAAAAACTATATGATAACTATTATTAGTCACACTTTTTCACTTGTTAATATGATAAAAAAGTATATTTTAATTTTTTTTTTTTTTGTAGTTAACACAATTTAAATTGTAAAAAGAAAAGAAAACCACACAAATTAAAGCAAATGTATAGTAACTAAAAGGGGAGTTCTATATATTTACTACCATTAAAAGTTATTTACTACCATTAAAAGTGAGAGGTTTTAAATGTTTTTATTAATTATTTGTTTCAATGAAAGTAGAGCATTATATTGTATCAAACTCCACTTTGAAGACAACTAATACTTTTATGTGAATTTGGTTACGATACAAATGTAAGAGTCTCTTAAACAATTTTAACTAAAGTTAGGAGTCTGTGAATTTGGTTACGATACAAATGTAAGAGTCTCTTAAACAATTTTAACTAAAGTTAGGAGTCTTTACACACATGCAAAGCACGTATGTTAAAATGGTTTACAAAAAAAGACTTTTTAACTATTTTTTTCTATGTTATTTTAAAAAGAATTTCATTGTTAAAATTTTTTTGTTACTCTTTTTTCTAAAGCTTTTTTTCTTTTTCTAATTGTTACACTTCTTTTTGTGGGAAAATGAATATATATGTTTTTTAATTATTTTTTCCTTATACTTTTATTTATTAAGGAGGGCACGCATGATTGTCAAATAGATATCGATATCGATAGATTAGGTAATTTTTATATTATATCAGTACAAGATTATACACCATTCATACAATGTCAATACAATACATTCATATTTCTACAATATTTGATACACATCTATATACTCTCACCCATTGATTCTTTTGAATACCTAATAGGCGTGTTCAACAATTGATAACCACAACCTCAATGTAGGCATCCCTATTTCTATATACCCATTGTTGAACACATCTATATTGGTGTGTTGTTGAAAGACTAGCATCAAAATTTATAACCAAACCTACCCATATTTGACTTACTAAATTGATGTTGATTGCTAACACCCACATATCACTTCCTTAGTAATGCATAATCCTAAGATCCATGCATACCTGTTAAAACTCTAATTATTCGTAGCCTAAAAATTTACACTAGAAAAACCCAAAAAGAAACATTAGTGTAGATACCTATCTCCCCCATTTTACCTTCTTGTAACATTAGTTTGGATTTAACTTGTATCTATTATTTCGAAGTAACTTGATTGTCACTCACATTGTTCCTCGTTGATTCGACCCTGACTCTAAATTTGGGTAAATATATTGATGACGACCACCTTGCACTTACATTGACGTATACGTTGAGCGTTATAAAAAAAATGGCGCCGATTTCAGGAAATAATTTGGCGTATTAAGTAAGTTTGGAATTTTAGCTTACTTGCTTAAATTCAAACTTGTAAATATTTGTTTGTCATTCCCTTTTGTTTCGTTTGTTAGGTAGATTTTTAGTTTTGTTTGCTTGTTACTATGGCATCTTGGGACTACTAGGACTTTGGTAGTTGGAAATCATATCTTGATGATCCATGTCCGTATTGCGATTGACCCCACTTTCCGCGAGATTGTAGATATGCTCCCCGAAAAGAGATGTGTGAACCATCTCGATCCCATTGGGAGTATGACTGCTCTTTATGTGCTGGTCGCGATGGACATTGGAGAAATTGACCAAATGCCCTCTCCCCTTATTATACTAACCCAAGTGCTAGTTCACCTTATGGTTTTGACAGGTCTTATAATGATAAAAAGGAAGAACAAAGCACCAGATATAATAGTGTTGAAGAAATGCTTCAACTTATCTTGGATCGGGTGGATATAACGGGGCATGATATACATCTCATGCATCAATCCATGGGGGCATGTGACGCGGAAATCATAAAGATAGAGGAAGTGGGTTTGGAGGCTAATCTTTTAGATACCACAAGTGGTCCTACCCTTCACAATGAGATCAATGTAGATAAATCCTCGATGATTTCCCAACTAACCAAACCAAAAGTGAGAGAAGATGTTGAGTCAAGGAAATGGTGCTGGATTCAAAAGAAGAGATCAAGCCAATTAATTATGACGACTCTAGTCCATTTTGAGACAATGATGCTAATGAGGATCCAACTCTGAAACTAAGGGATAAACCTCATTCAAATCATGTTTCAACATTATACTTAGAGGATGTGATGAAAGTTCATCTACCTAAGCACATAGAGGATCATGGGGAGAAGAAGAACCATCCCTACATTTTGGAGTTTGATATTCTAAAAGAGCATACAAGAGCCCCACACTTGTAGGCCAAGGAGCACAACGTCCGATGTTCAACTAGTGGCTTATTCCCACCTTTACCCAAGGAGCCTAATCAAAAGTTTGATGTTAAGTTAGGAAAAAAGTTCAAATCCTCTAAGTGGAGACATAAATAAGGATTAAAGAAGTGTTATGTCATGATGTTAAATCAAGCGCTTGATTGGAGGCAACCCATCGTTTTCATAAGTTGCATTTTTACTTTTGAATAAATCATGAAATTCCAATGTTTTGTAGGTGCTCTGAGGCAGGTTGGAAGCCTAAAACAAGGGAAAACCAAGTTTTGAAGTGTAGCAGCCATACAGAAAAATAGGGCAAAATAGAGGAGCAGATGGCCTAAGGTGTCGCGATCGCGACACCGCGATGGCACCAATCAGGCCGTGATCATGCCTCTCTTTCCATCTTTCAACATGGTTATCAATGTAGTTTCAGGGAGCTCTTTAACCCTTCTTGTGTTAAATTGCATAGTGAGGTCACTACAAGTCTTATAGTTAAGGGTGTGGCCCTACCTATGTGTGTATTCATTGGTTTGAAATACTTGAACTTAGTACGCGCGAAACATGGAAATTTTGTGAGCTGTTTGTTTTCATTTTTGGTTTTTCATTTCTTTTAATAATGATGTGGGTAAGTTTTTCCCTATGATAGACTAAGTTACGACATTCTTAAGGGGAAAGCGTCGTGTTTGAATTTTGAGTGATAGATGTAGGGTTAAATTGACTTGTAAGTTGAGCGTTATCACATATCGACATATTACATATCAAAATCTAAATTATCACTTAAAAAAGACTGATAAACCTCAACATGAGATCTGAGACAGAATTTAAAAACTTAAAAGGAAAAAGAGGAGAAAAGGTTCATGTGACTGGCTTGATCATATATTTATTCACTGCGGAGTCGTCTTAGTTATTTTTTTAAATATATGTAACAAACATGTGATAAGAATGTTATTTCGGGTACAAAAATTTATATGTTTCAACCTAAAATTCAATACTAAGTTTAAGAACAATTTTCAAGAACTACAATGAAGTTACAACAACTTCAAATACGAGTCCAAATGAATAATCAAATGAACTATCAAATGAAGTGTTTATCAACTTCAAGAAAAAAGATTAAGCAGAAAATTATAGAATTAAGTCCATCGAATGCACGGTGTGTCCTTAAGAAATTTATTTCCCTCAAGTACCTGAGGTTATGGAATTTTTTCTCCCAGGATAAAATGATTCTCTTTCTAAAAATAGCAGTACCTCAAATTTTCAGAAATTTCAAACACACTCAGCGATTTGATAATTCACATGAGAATTTTTAGAAGAAGAAGATTGTTATTTTTCAACTCAAAAGGATTTTCTTTTACCTGAGGAAAAATTCAGGTATTTATAGACATCAAGGTGTTGCTTCATGAAGAGAAATAATGGTTCAGAAAAGTGCACCCCTTCATAAAGGTGCAACTCTTCGAAAAAGTCATAACACATTTGAAAGGTCATAACCATTCAATTTGAAAAGTGCCTATTCAAATTGCATCCTTTCTCTTGGTGTCTTCTCAGAAAAACGCCTATTCATTGTCCATTCACGCCTCTTAAAAATCCAAAAAACACTCACATGAATGGAGAATAGCTATTTTACAAAATATTTACGGATAAGTGTGTGATCAACAAGCAAAGACTAATTGCATCTGGATAAGTAGATTTTTCTTTAAACTTTCCGTAGTTAACATGCATCGGATGCACTCGGTCAATCGGTAGATTTGATATCTTTGAACCCTTGAACTTTAATGTACCCCTAGACAACACAAGTCACATAACCAACCTTTTATCATTTATGGTTCTCATGATTTTGTTCGTTTCAGCCATGAACACGTCGTAGTTTCATGAAAGCGTAGAGAATAGGCCTTTACTAACATTTTCCTTGAAACAACTTCCAATTCACCTTCACATAGGTGATTTCTAAACATTTAGTCCTATAGATTAAACTATTTGGTCAAACCTGCCAAACTTAGAAACCATTAAAAAGCTTCAAACCATAAGCCTTATCCTTGTTCTTTGAACATTGTCTTCATCATGAGAATGAGTTGAGTATATTGACAATGTTGAACCGTCAGTCACGACTTTGTTTGATCTCCTTGAACCTAATTCTTGGATTTCTAGTCTGCTAGGTAGAGCTACCGCCATGCTAACTTGTACTAGGCCCCAAACCCATTCCCTTCTATGAGCTCTCAACTCTCTCTCTAGATAGGCCTTTTATAAGTGGATCCGATACATTATCCTTTGACTTCACATAGTCAACAGTGATAATTCCACTAGAAAGCAGTTCTCTAATTATATTATGTCTCTATCTTATATGACGAGATTTACTGTTATACTTCATGCTCCCTGCCCTACCTATCATTATTTTACTATCACAGTGTATACATGCTAGTGTCAAAGATGTAGGCCAATAAGGAATATTTTCAAGGAATTTTGGATTCATTGGCTTTATCTAACGCGATAAATTCAGATTCCTTTGTAGAGCGGGCAATACATGTCTGTTTGGATGCTATTGAAGAGACTGCTCTTCCACCTAACGTAAATACATATTCACTCGTGAATTTTACTTTATTCGATCTGCGCGATCTAATTTGCATCACTATATCCTTCAATGATCGATGAATAGTTATTATAATGCAAAGCAAAGGCTTGAGTATACTTAAGATACCTCAAAACTCTTTTCATTTTTATCCAATGAGTTTGATTGGGATTAATCGTGTACCAACTCAATTTACTAATAGCACATGCTATATCTGATTACGTACAATTCATGATATACATAAAATTTTTCAACACTTTCGTAGTCCAACTGTGAGTCACTTTCACGTTCATTCTTTTGAAGTGCAACACTCACGTATTGTTTGGGTGCTTATTTTAGTCCATAAAGTGACTTAACAAGTTTGCACACTTTCTTTTCTTTACCAAGAACCATAAAACCCTCAGGTTGTTCCATGTAAGTTTCTTTTTCCAATTCTTCCTTTAGGAATGTTGTTTTCACATTCATTTGATGGATTTCAAGACCATATACCGCCGCTAAGGCAACTAACATACAAATAGACGTTATACTTGTTACAAGCGAGTATGTATCAAAATAATCAAGGCCTTCTTTTTATTTAAAGCCTTTCACTACAAGTCTTTCCTTGTATATGTCTATAGTATACCATCAGCTTTCATTTTCTTTTGAAGATCCATTTAGAATCTAGAGATTTATTTCCTAGAAGAAGATCAACCAACTCCTAAGTGTGGTTACTCAAGATTGAATCAATCTCATTATTGATTGTCTCTTTCCAAAAAGGAGCGTCTGAAGATGACATCTCTTCTTTAAACATTTGAGACTTATTTTCAAGAAGGAATGTCACAAAATCTTATCCAAAGAAATTTGAAATTCTTTGACGTGTACTACGCCTTGAATTCTTATCATTAAGTACATTCTCGTTTGGTTCATCTCGAGGTCGTTTAGACCCTTCACTAAACTGCTCATGTTCAGTTTTATACGGATAAATGTGTTCAAGAAACTCAACATTATCTGATTCAATTATAGTATTTTTATTGATATCCGGATGTTCAGATTTATAAATCAAAAATTGACATGATTTACTTCTTTTAGAATATCCAATGAATACACAGTCCATAGTCTTAGGTCCTATTTTCACCCTTTTAGGCATAGGGACTTGAACTTTCACTAGACACCCCCATACTTTGAAATATTTCAAGTTGAGTTTCTTTTCTTTCCATTTTTCATATGTAATTGAAAGTGTATTACTACGGGCACTTTATTGAGTATTCGGATAGCCGTAAGAATAGCTACCCCCACAAGTTTTGTAGTAAACCAAAACTTATGGGTAAGGTATTCATCATTTCCTTTAATTTTCGATTCTTCCTTTCCGTAATTTCATTTGATTGTGGTGAATACGGGACTGTAGTTTGATGGATAATTTTATTTTCTACACATATCTCCATAAAAGGAGATTCATATTTTCCACCCATATCACTTCTTATCCTTCTGATTTTTTTCTCTAATTGATTTTCAACTTTTGTTTTGTATTGCCTAAATGTGTCTATTGCTTCATCCTTACTATTTAGAGAATAAACATAACAGTACCTAGTGAAATTGTCAATAAAAGTTATAAAATACTTTTTTCCACCATGAGATAGTGTTGACTTCATATCACAAATGTCTGTGTGGATTAGATCTAAAAGATTGGAATTCCTTTCAACGGACTTATACAGATGCTTAGCATACTTTGATTCCACACACGTATAACACTTTGATTTATTGCACCCAAAATTTGGCAAAACTTCTAAGTTAATCAGTTGTCGCAAAGTTTTGTAATTGACATGTCCTAACAGTTCATGCCACAACTCATTAGACTCAAGCAAGTAGGAAGAATTAGAACTTTTATTGATCTCAATAGTCATTAAATTAATCTTAAACAGGACCTTGGTGAGGTAACCTTTTCCTACATTTACTTCTTCTTTGCTAATTACATTCTTATTAGAAACAAATACACATTTGATTCCATTTTTGGTCAGAAGTGATATAGAAACCAAGTTCTTTCTCTACTTCGGTACATGAAGGACGTTGTTGACTGTCAACACTTCACCTGATGTCATCTTTAAGCAATTTTTTCTCGTTCCTTCAGCCTTTGTTGTTACAGAGTTAGCCATATAAACTTTCTCCTCATCTTAAGTCGGAGCATATGAAGCAAACAACTCCTTATTGGCACAGACATGACGGGTGGCACCGGAATCAATCCATCAATCTCTAGGATTACCCACCAAGTTACATTCTGAAAGCATGGCACGTAGATATCCATTTCATTTTGGATTCAGCCAAGTTGGCTTGATCCTTCTTATTGCCTTTCATAGGGGTCCGATAATCTACATACTTATGGCCAACATTGCCACAATTAAAGCAATTACCTTTGAATTTCTTCTTTGAAGGATTACCTTATTTTTCAGATATTTTCTTTAGTTTCCTTGAGTTGCTAGGATCACTGTCACGACTCGAACCAGGGCCTGACCGTGATGGGTATCTCAAGTCCACCGAGGATCGGAGACCACCCCTTTACACCTAACCAAACAACATAATACCCCCAATGTCAGATGAATTTCAACCATATAACAAGATAGTACAAGATAAGATTTAAATAATGAAGGGTATATCTATAACCGATAACCATTGACCAGCCAAAATAACCGACCAACATCACCTAAGTCCACAGTAATCCAGTAAAGCCTTCTAACACAAGAACCAAAAAATAGTCTTGGTTGGGATATGTCCTCGGCTCTGACAGATGACAATGAAAATGATAATATTAATGATAATGGAAACTCTTAATTCTAATCTATGATAATAACAAATGAAATGTCCAAGTTTTTCGGAGAATGGGAGCCCACCACTTCACCACAACGAATCGACGAACCCAGCCGATCCACTTAACTCTGTGCAGGAAAAGTAGAGGTATCTCTGGTACCTGCATCATGTGGAGATACAACATTCAAAGACAGTTAGTGGGCTGAATACTAGCATGTAACTCAGGGATAAGAATAACATAATTCCGTGATCAACAATTTAAAATCATTCAAAACCAATGTACATGATCAAATGCATAATATATATATATATATATATATATATATAACACCTATTGGCATAGGGAAACAGGGATTAACATGAACTTTAAAACTTTAGCTGGGATTATGTAGCTCAACCGTCATAATATAAGAAGGCACCCACAAGCTATATGGGCCCAACTCTCCCCTAGCTGGTAGGGCCCTAGTGCGTATCGCCGCACAAACCATAGGTATACATATGCACCATGGGGGACTCGAACCTCCCTACATATCAGGGTGACACAAGCACCCAATCATGTAAGATAATATAGGGGACTTGAACCTCCTAATCATATGATAATAATAAGGGGGACTTGAACCACCTGGTCATATAGATCCCGCGTCGGCAACCGCGGTTTGTAGTATTGGTCCCCCGGGACCTCAACTTTCACGACTCAGCTACACAACCCTCATTAAGGCCCAATCAAATAATTTAGCACGCATTTCCATTCATTGAACCATATCACACATTAAGTCATACATTGTTGGTATCATCATACCAACTACACTTACAAGGTAACATCAACATGCCATACCAATACTATCACTTGGGGGAAATCACAATCCCCTTTAGTTCAATTATACATTTGCTTGGGGAATTACACAACCCTACAAGGCTCAATTAAAAATTATTATGATTCATTAACCTTTCACATTATGCAATAGTTCAAGAGTAGTTCAATAAGCATACTTTTCATATTCAAAACCAATTCCACAATAGGGTTTGAGGTCATAACTACTCTAAAAGTCACAAGTTTGGCGAAAATTGCAATTCCTTAGTTCATTCACCATACCCATGCATCCACAAGTTCAAAATCATAATTAAAGCATGAATAATCATGAGTAATCTATGGGAAACATTGTTCAATCAATAAGCATTCAAAACCCTCAACCCTTGTTTCAAAACCATCAATATCTCCTGAGCAACACTTTAAACACATGTTTTTACAAAATTAGCAATCAGGGAAGAGTAACATGCCTGAAATATCAAGTTTCACGAAAAGAATTCAGCTCTTAAGCCCTTGGATAACCTACTTCTTGGAAACACTAAGTATGGCTGCTTAAGAGACTTGAGAGAGTTTTGGAAGTGCTTGAGTATGTTATGAATGAGAAATAACCCCTCTTAAGTATCTTATGAACGTGGGATTTTAATTAGGTAAGAAGAGAGTTTTTCAAAGTGCCCTCAATTTTAAAACTAAAATTTAGTCTTCCGTGACTACGAGTCACTATACGACTTTCAAAGTGCCCTCAATTTTAAAACTAAAATTTAGTCTTCCGTGACTACGAGTCACTATACGACTAGTATAGACTCATTACAACTCGCCACCACGAGTCGTAGCCAAGACATTCTCCAGAACACCCACACACTGTTGACCCAATGACTCAACTGCTACGTCTCGTAATGGGATCCTACAACTCGTAAGGTCCAGTCGTAGTCAACATAGAACCCATTTGAGGTAAACACTGGACATCCTACTATTATGACTCTTAGTAAGCCACTCGTACTCAGAGCAGAATTTAATCACACACTTACTGATTTGGTTACGATTGGGTACCTAGGACCATAAAATACTCCCGACGACTTGTAGGAGAAGTCGTCGTTAAGAGAGTGAGGATTAAATTTCAAGTTTTTTCAAGGACCAAAAACCCGAGGCGTTATTGTCATCCTCCACAATGTTAGCTCCATTGATTGTTGAATTGCCTTTTGACCTTTTCTCGGCTGCTTTGTCATCTTCTTCAACGGTGACCTCACAATGAGGTCTTCGACTGACATCTCCTTCCTTTTATGCTTTAAGTAGTTTTTACAATCCTTTCACAAAGATGGCAGTATTTCTATTATAGCCGCTACTTGGAAAACCTCATTCACAGTCAAACCTGCATCAAAGGTCATGTGATTATTAAGAACACACTATACATGTTCAAATAGTGTAATTACTATATTCATACCTTCTAACAGGAGATCATAGATGATTACTTACAATTCTTGTACTTGAAAGACGATAGTTTTACTGTCAATCATTTTATAGTCAAGGAACTTTGGAACAAAGAACTTTTTAGTTCCTGCATCCTCAGTTATATACTTTCATTCCAAAGCATTTCACAACTCTTTCGAGGTCTTCATTCCGCTGTACACATTGTACAAGTCATCTTGGAGGCCACTTAGGATATAATTCTTACATAAGAAGTCCAAGTATTTTCATGCCTCCATTACAACAAACTGCTCCTTGTCCGATGTATCTTCGGGCAATTCAGAAGCATCTTTAGAGATAAACCTTTGAAGACATAAAGTCATCAAATAGAAGAACATCTTCTGTTGCCATCATTTGAAATCTACACCTAAAAACTTTTCAGGTTTTTCCACAGCTGCCATTGCAGGTGTAGCACTTGTACAACTTATCATAGCAACAGTTGTTGCTGCTACACTTGCCACACCATCATTTGCATGACCTTCAGTAGTCATTTTCCTGTCACAAAAAGACAATCAACTTAGTATGTCAAAATACTAATTATAAAGTTGTAAAAACTTTAAACACCACTTGGACCCCTGTACTATGTCGGTTTTGTAAGTTAGACACTTCTACTTACATGTTTGTCATCTGGACCCCTGAACCCACTAAAAAGCAACATTTTAAACCCTTTTTTGGTGAATGTAACACACTCTCCCCCACGTCAGCTGCCACGTCTGTCACGTCATTTAAAAAAAAATATTACATTAAATTCCAAGTCAAAATGCTACATAACAGATTAAATATTAAAATTAATTTAATTAAATAAGAAAAATTTGTAAATTGTAGAAAAATTTGAATAATCATGTTTTTATTATTTCTCACAAATTAAACATCAAATCCATTTCAAATAATTAAAATTCTTCTCCAACTAATTTAAATTTTTAACTACAAATTCATATATACAAACATAATAAATTTTTGATTTTTAAATTTGAATATTTTTAACAAATTCACAAAAATTTTAATTTTTTTCAAGCGAAATTCATTAATTTTTTTTCAATATTCACTATCACTCACTTTCAATTTAAATTTAAATTTTAATCCCCAAAAAAATAAAAAGATTTCAAACTTAAATTTTAATTAAAAAATAAAGATAATTGAATTAAGAGGAAAAATTAAAATAAAAAATAAAAAGCGAACGTGTGGGGAGGGGGGGGTTGGACTTATGTTGGGATGGGGTGTGGGGGCTGGGGTAGGGTGAGGATGGGGCTGGGAGGGGTATGGGGGCTGGGGGTGGGGTGGGGAGGGGATGGACGGGTTTGGTGAGGTGTGAGAAGGTGGGGACGAGGCTAGGTAGGGTGGAGAGGCTGAGGGTGGGGTGGGATGGGGCTGGGTAGGGTATCGGGGGTGGGGGTGGGAAAGGGTTGGACGGGTGTTGGGGTGGGGTAGGGAGGCTGGGGGTGGGGTGGGACGTGGCTGGGTGGGGTGGGGTGTGGGGGTGGGGACGAAAAAATATATTTTTATTTTTTAATTTTTTTAAAAAAAAATTGAAAATTATTTTTATATTTTTAACAATATTTTTAAATTAAAAAAGATGGAGGGAAAAAAAAGATCTTTTTTATTTTTTTAAATTTTTAAAAATATTTTTAAATTTAAAAAGATGGAGGAAAAAAAGGACCCTTTTTATTTTTTTTTTTAAATTTTAATATATATATTTTTTAATTATTTTAATGTTAAATTAGTCTAAAATTGACCCCGACTCGCACCCCTAGGCGAGTGGGTACACTCTCTTTGTCCTAGTCACCATGACCTTGCCACACAGGCAAGGGCAACAGTCAAAGGATGCAAAATGTTACTTTTTGATGGGTCTAGATGACAAACATGTAAGTAGAAGTGTCCAACTTACAAAATTGACATAGTACAAGGGTTCAGAAGGTCATTTTGCCTTTTTTAATTGTTAACAGAATGAGTTTTAACTCGTGATGAAGTTTTTATATTTTCAAATCACTATTAAGTTCAAATAAAGTAGAAAACAACAAGCTTTAATCTCCAGAAACCAAACAATACAGATTATGAATGTACTTTCTTTATAAATGGTGAAAAAAATATTTCACCAAAAAAGCACAATTTTTTTCCCACTAAATTCCTTAATATTGTTATTAGGGTACAAAATTCTGTATGTTTCAACCCAAACTTCAATACTAAGTTCAAGAACAACTTTCAAGAATTACAATGAAGTTACAACTACTTCAAACACAAGTCCAAATGAATAATCAAATGAACTATCAAAATGAAGTGTTTATCAACTTTAAGAAAGAAGATGAAGTAGAAAATTATAGAATCAAGTCCACTGAATGCACGGTGCGTCCTTAAGGAATTTATTTCCCTCAAGTACCCGAGGTTATGGAATTTTTCCTCCCAGGATATAACGATTCTCTTTCTGAAAATAGCGGTAACTCAAATTTTTAGAAACTTCGAACACACTCAAAGATTTGATGATCACACGAGAATTTTTAGAAGAAGAAGAAGATTATTAATTTTTCAACTCAAAAATAGTCTTTTACCTGAGGAAAAATTCTGGTATTTATAGCCATCAAGATGTCGCTTCATGAAGAGAAGCAATGGTTCAGAAAAGTGCACTCCTTCATGAAGGTGCAACTCTTCAAAACAGGTGCAACCCTTCAAAAAAGTCATAACCCATTAGAAAGGTCATAACCATTCAATCCGAAAAAAGTGTCTATTCAAATTGCATTTTTTTCTTGATATCTTTTTGAAAAAATACCTATTCATTTACCATTCACACCTCTTAAAAATTCAACAAGGTGAAAAAAAAAGGTTATTTTTGTTGTAAACTTTTTACTTTTTCGTTTATAGATGAAATTATTCCAATAAAATTTTTGGCCTAAATGATGAAGCTTCAACTTAGTTTTTACTAATCTAATCCAAAAAATATGAGTTAGTTCATTTAGAAATTTTTAAAAGGCAAACAAAGTTATATTTATTTTTTAAAATGACATATGGACAGAGAAATTCATGTCGTAGTACATAAGATAATTCAGACTCCTCGTAATCTGGATGTGCAACTTCCATACAAGGTTTAGAAATGCTTTTATGTATTTTGTTAAATAATTTCCTATTTTACTCGTCCCAAATTTGCTAATTTGATTTCTCCTTTTAGTTGTTATTTTTCATTAATTAAGATAAGATAATTTTTTTTTCTTTTTTACCCTTAGTGGTCGTTTGATTGGGAAACAAATTATGATGGGGTTAGTAATAATGGGATTACTTGTCCTGAGATTAGTTATCATGATATTATTTTTTAGTGGTTGTTTGATTTGTGGTACTAAAAATGATATGCATTGCATTTTTCTAAGAATAGATAGTTTGTTTACAAAAATACTCTTCACCTTATTTAGTTTAATCAAGTTTTATTTTATGTTGAATTAACTTCATCATTTTTTCCTCAATTCTTTTTCATTAAGTTTTTTTCAATTAAACTTATATTAATTAACCCATTTATTATAATAAATAAATAAATTTTGACATTCAAAGTAATATAATAAATATTTAACACTGCAAATTATCGTATGATAACATCAATAAAGTTAATTTATAAATAACGATAGAATTTAATTTAAATAATTAAAAAATCTTGATTCAACAAAATACTTTTATAGATTTTCCTTCATATCAAACCATGCAAAAGAAATTGAAAAGTTATTTTTTTTTTCAACTTTAGTAGTTTCTTTTTCCTAACAATATATGTTAAGAAATTTATGTTAATATTTCTTCAACATGTATGAAG
This sequence comes from Capsicum annuum, assembly GCF_002878395.1. Classification (NCBI taxonomy): domain Eukaryota; kingdom Viridiplantae; phylum Streptophyta; class Magnoliopsida; order Solanales; family Solanaceae; genus Capsicum; species Capsicum annuum. The sequence continues at coordinate 110,135,904 of NC_061121.1, forward strand.
CTTTAATATTTCATGTTATACTACTTATTTTGTCATAAAATTTATAAAATGTTGATATTTTCATTTTTTTTTTGAAAAAATTCATCATAAAAATGTAAAAAAGAATTACTCTCATTTTTCATTATATAGTGTCACTAATATTTGAAGAGTTAAATTATATTTTTTTAAAATTAAAAAAAATATATTTTTTTAAAATTAAATTTTCAAACACTTTTAACTATATATAAAATATAACTTTTTATTTAATAATTAAGTATGCACTGAGTCAAAAAGGGAATGTCAATATACTTTATTACTTGTCCATGATAAATGTGTTAGGAAAAATAAAAAATTGAATTAAGATTAATAAACATCTATATATCTATATCTAGGGGTGGACATTCGGTTTGTTCGATTTGATTGTTGAATATCGGTTCAGTTTTTCGATTTTTGGATTGATGAAAATGACAACCATAACCAAACCAAAATTATTTCGGTTTGGTTTGATTTTTGCAAATTCGGTTTGGTTATTTCGGATTTTTATTTCGATTTTAATGATTAAAATAGTGAGCATTTAAAATTGGTGATTTTTCTTGAAAAATAATCTTTTTTTCAAACTTATTTTAATTCTCAAATATAATTAATTCAACACGCGAAATAATCATAAATATCGACCTTGTTGAGTCATTGATGTTGGCGTGGCGGCAGTGGCCGCACTTGGCAGCAACTGCCGACGACAGCGACGAACTGAGCAAACGACTATCGACTGCCATTGACGATGTTGAAATTTCAAATAAACTGACGAACTGAGGATAATTGAGCGTCGTCCCAGCCTTCACGTTAATATTAGGGGCTAAAGCAAAGCAATATATTAGGATTTAGGGTACTAAATGATTAATTTATATATTTATATGTTATATCAGATTATATTATATTTTAGTATATTTTCATATATAATAAAATATATATATATAAATTATAATATATTATTTATATAATTTCGGGTTTTCAGTTTATCCAAAAAAAAAATTGAAAATCCAAACACCAAACCGTTTAACCAAATTTCAAAAATTTGGAACCGAAATCAATCTGAAAAATCAAAAAACCAAACCAAAATTAAATTTGGGTTTGATTTTTTGATTTTCTCGGTTTAAACCAAAATATGCCCAGCCCTGTCTATATCTATATCTATATATATACTAAATAGCAAGAAAGTCTTGCCTACTAATTTGTCAAGTGGCAGCTTATAAAGTTGACACGTGTATATTTTAAGGACAATTTAGTTAATTGGTTAAAAATTAGTTAATGTTAAATTTCTAGTAAAAAATTAAAATAAAAACTTAAAATATCAAAATAAACATAAAAACTGATTGTTAAAAAAACTGGATCTTTTCTGAGGAAACGGGGTTGTCTTTTTAGGATTTTCTCTCTCTTTTTAATTAATAGATATTTATTGTTTTTCTTTAAATTTTAAAATTTAAAATGCTACTACAATTTATTATTAAAAATAAAAATAAATCTGAAGCAAACAAAATAGAGAAAAACTAATCTCCAGGTCCTTACTCTTCGTTAACCCCCATTAACCTACATATCAATTATATTTATATATTTATATATAAATTAGATTTAGTTTTTGAATCCTCAACAAATTAATTCAATAAATAAAATAGTCTATTTACATGTTATTAGCTTTATATATTTTTTTGGACAATTAACAGTTCAATCAAAACAAATAGTATATTTGTTTCTAAAAGTGGCAGCCTTAACAAATAGTTTGTTTTTAATTATTTTAAGATTTTCTTAAAATATAAATTTTGATAGTTACTATTATATTTTACAATTTTTTTAATTCAAATTTTACCAAATGGCTAGAGTTCGAATGAGGAAATTAAAAATAATTTCAGTTTTCAAATTAAACAAAAAGCAACGTGAGTTAATTAGTTTCTCTTTTGAAATAAACTTGATCTTTTCAAAAAATGTTACATTCGAAGGAAAATAGGATAGATTGTAAATTTGTATACATAGAAAATGCTTAATTAAAGATGTGGGTTTATTTGATTTAATTTAAATCTACATATCATTAAAGCAAGCTTTATTAATTAATCATTTACTTAATATTTAAAATAGTAATAATAAAGTTAAATTGAATAAAATTCACGTGGCACTGTTTAAAACAAAACAATATTTTTTAATAATGAATCTTAAGACTTCTTAACCTTTGTAAAAAGAAATTGAATTGATATATGATTTTTTTAATTGTAAAATAAAGTTTTTAACTTTTAATGAAAGTTGTATGAATCAATTAAGTTATAACTGGTAATATTTGTTAATATCTCAGAAGTTCTTATTTCATGAATTTATTTAATTGAAAGCTATCCAAATACAATTGAAGCAGTAAGATCCTTGTGTTTTTAAATTAACATATGTATTATAATTTAATGTAGTTATCATTTTGTAATTGGTTACAACTTCTCCATTCATCGTTAATTTTTAAAATAAAAATGATGTTATTGCTATCATTTTATGGCAGCACTCATATTACATGATGGAATTAGTAAAGCTAAATTTCAAAATATCGACATAAAAGCTGGCATATACAGAAAAACTGAATAAATCAAGTAAAAGGTCAAAAATATATTTGAAATTCATTGGAATGAATAGTTGTGTGAGTACGTGAATAGAAATTCAAGCATAAAGACGGAGCAATCGTTGGCTGAAAGAAAAACTACTACAAACAAATAGATATAAAATATTCTTATAGAAAGAGATGAATAAAAACAAAAGAAGTAAAATAAATTATATAATGACATTAAATTAAACAAAATCAAAGAGAAATAAGGAGAGAATTAACCTTCGATACAAATTTTTACTTTTACAATGACAACAAATAGAACAAAATTTAAAAAAAAAAAAAGAAGAAGATACGAGACCTATTGTTATTGAAGCTTCTCCGTTTTTGCAACTTTCAGTATATTAATAAAATTCAAAAACATTAATATATTTACTGCAAATTTCAGAAAAACTGCATTTGAAAATGAAACATAAAATGAAAAAAGAAATAGAACATGAAAATAAAGCATGTACCTTTGTTAAATAAAAGACTAAATCGTTCATCGTTTAATTACATAGATATTTACATGAACTTTCAAGACAATTAGCATAAGTAATGTTGCGAAATGAATAAAGTTGAAACTTTTATTTAAATATATATATATATATATATATATATATATATATATATATATATATTCTATTGCCATCTTTGACACCCTAAGTCCTAGCATGGGTGATTCCATTCACCTGCAATATATATATATACACAGAGATTAGTATAGACAAAGTAGAGACCCAATAAAATATACATAAGGTACCTCAAATATAACGATGATTTTTAAATTTGTATAATATTGTAGTCAAACAAAGCCTATACAAACGAATGAAGCTTGAACGCGACATCATATAAATTTAGTCTTTGCTAAAACTATTGATTATTGCTGATATTTGCAGAAATCATGTGCTAAATACCGTGAAAGAGTTAGTCGTGTATCAATTTCATGTAAGCTGTTATTCCAATTGATCTCTCCAATTGAAAAATGCATGCAATACTCTTTTTTAGTTGCATGTGATAATTGATATTGAGTATTGCATATAACTACATTGTGAACGTGGGATATGGAAATGAGAATAACCGTGTGAGCATTGTGAATGGGTAGTTCACTTTAGGAAACATTTTTCCATTTTACTTTTTTTGGCTTTTTAATTTTTAGTATTAAAGATATAAATATTAAAATATTTGTTAATTATTTTACCCTACTAAAATTATAAGAATTTGAAAGAAAATGACCTAACAAAACACCCATGGCTATCTAATAACCTCTTCATTTTCCATTTTCATCATGCATTATCGAAATAAATGTCATAAGAAAACATAACAATAATATCCACAATGATTACACTAAAGGAAAAATGCAAAATTTATATAATAGTGCAGTTATAAATTTCTAAGTTAAAAAGATAAAATTTAGAACTTGCTACACTTTTTTGAATTTTTTATAAGATTTTTTTGTATTTCTTGATAAATAGCTGTATCAACACTAAATTCTGCACTATTGTTTGTGAATGGGCAAGCTACATATAAGCATGTGGAAAAAAATAAAAATTCACATATATGATACATGAACGATTTGTTTTAGCAATTACAATTTCTATATTTACATATTACATAATTAATAGCAATTACACACTACACTATTGTCCTCATATTTACATATTTTCTTTAAATTAATAGCAATTACAATTTCTGCAATTATTTTAATATTACACAATTTAAATTCCACTTTTCTTAAACATTCTATAATAGCAATTACGATTCTTTAAATATAGTTTTAAAATTTTAAAAATTAAATTTTAACTCAAATTAGTTACTACTTCTCAACTTCCTTATTAATTAAAAAGTAATTTTTTTTTCAATTTTTATCATTATCACATCCTGAATACTTCAGTAACTAATAAGGGAACTCTACTCAGAAGATTTTTGAACATACATAATATTTTAGCTCTATAAAATTGTTCGTAATTATAGTAGGCCTCATTCTCTCACCACTTATTCTTTTGATCAGTCACTTTTAGCTCAATTTTAGATCAAATTCTTCATTTTTTTTCTCTCAAATGCAAATGCTAATGTGGCTTGCCTCCCTAACTATGATCAGCAGGGGATTTCAACTATTTTTTTTTGTGTGCAATTTTCACATGGTTTAAGCATCAAAGTATTGAGGAATAGGAGATGTGAAAAAATAAGCTGAGAATGCGTCTCAAGTCTTCAATTAATAAAAAGTGACAATTGGATTCCACAATATTATTAAGTTAAAAAGATAAAGTAGCTCAAACAACTGGAAACAATTATTCGACAACTGTATTAGTTGTCCCAATACTATCAAAGTTATCCAACAACTTCGCAGAGTTGTCGAACAACTTGGATAGTTGTTGGAACAACTTCTATAGTTGTTGATACAATTTTTATAGTTGTTGGAGCGAAATATTAAAATAAAAAATTGAAAAAAAATTGTCACTTCTACCTAATTTTAAAACTTGGAGGCCCTCCACTTAATTAAAAATTTATTTGTCACTTTTAATTCAAAATTCCAAAAGATGTTATTTAAACTATCTAAGAATAGATTTGAAGCAAAATATTTCATTAAAAGACATGGAATATTGTAAATATTTTATCATTAAATTGATTGATTTTATTTGATTTTGAATGACCATTGTTGTTGTAGAATCTTTTGCTTGACGTTTCTAACTTATTAATGGAAGAAGTGCTCTTCATACCTTCTCTCAGCTTCTTAGTTATTTTCACTTTCTTCATACATGTTTACTTAAAATATTTAACAATAAACTCTTATTTTATGGATGAAATAAAGTGATCAATTTTCTTGGCAGATGATAAATTTTGTATAGGCTCATAATATAAGTTTTCAAATCATTGTAATGGTCATTATAGTAAATTTTGCATCATGCATGATATCATGGTGAAACTAAATTATGTTTGATGATAATTTATCCATCTGTTTATCCAAAAAAGTATAAGCACGAACAATAATATGAAAAGAAAAAATATATTTCTTATGTATCTCATAATATTTTTTCTACTTAATTGTTTAAGAAAAAAAATTGTGTATGAACAACAATAATAATATGAAAAAAAAATTGTGTAAACTTCTATGGGAAGTAAATCAATTCAAAATTAAAAATGTCATATTGTTATTTGACTTACATGCGTTTAAACTATTTATCTAATTAATCTATATTAATTCGATCATAATTTTTTTTATTTAGCTAATTCAAATAATATCATATTGTTATTTTGTTCACTTTATCTGTTATAGAAATTAAACATAATTAATTTCAATTTGGACATAGAAAAGTAAACTAGAGATTCGTTTGAACAAGTGACAATTGATTCAACCTAATAAAATTAAAGTACTAAAATGGTTATCATTCCTGCATCTCGCAACAAATTTTGCAACGTTTTCTTTCATGTTATTTTGATACATGTAATCAGATCCTTCTCAATACTTATTACATTATACATCTTCTTAGAAGTGCTCATGTAGTTTCCTGGACACAAAATAATTAAGTTTATTTTTTTTCTAAATTTGGCAACTCAATATTTCTCTTTTATCATTCGCAGATGTATGTAATGTAAGAAATTATCAATTGTTTAAAGATCCTAAATTGTTATTTTATATTTTTGATAAATATATTATTTTGTCAAGCCAATTTAGATTGAAAGTCATGACCACAAAAAATAACAATAATCGTAATCAGCCTAAGAAATTATGTTCTTTCATAAATACATTCTTGATGAAAATAACTTAGCTATAAAGTTCTGCATTTTAATTAACATATGACAGCATTACTATTAATATATATTCTGAAGGACACCTAACTCTTAACTTTAAACAATATTTTGGTTCTTTTGCATCTCTTTAAACATAAACATAATATAAATATCATTCATACTTGAAATAACATACGGTCTATCATGATATGATTTTCATCAATTAATTAAATTGTCCCATACACTTTGCACTCTGCCTAATTGTTAAATCTATATATATATATATATATATATATATATATATATAAAAGAAGCTGATAAATATTAATTTACTATGGTAAAAAGATAATATTATTTAGAATAAATATAATTGTGATAGTGAAAGAAGAGTTTAAGATCAAAAGAACTCATATCTTTCTGTTAATAATTTGGATGAGCTTTTTTTTTCTGTCATCCCAGTAAGTAATTTATAGATTCATCAATTAACTTTAAATTTTAAAGTACATTATACAAAATCTGACAGTAATTAGATGAACAATTTTTCTTTTCATACAAGACTTCGTATAAATATTCTTGGATCAAATTATTTAAAATCACAATTGCTAGAATTTTTTCAAATATGAATAAGCAAATAAAATAATATTTTTTAATAATATTTTTAATATTTTTCGCGCATTGCGTGGGCACGTATACTAGTCTACGAAATAGCAAGACAGTTTTGCTTAGATTGTTGCTAAGTGACAGCACATATACATGACAGGTGTTAGATTTTAGGACAAATTAGTTATTAGGTAAGAATTAGTTATTATTTTCCATTAACAAATTTTTAAAATTTTTTAGAATTATTTTAATAATTTATACCTAATTAACTTAATCACAATTTAAATAAAGCTTTGACCTTAGCTGATCAAAGTTGTCTCCATTTTTAATTTAAAAACTTTTTTTTTCACCTTCCACTTAATTTTCTCGCCTTTCATTCCCACAGCTTCTTAAAAATTTAAAGATTATATATATATATATATATATATTACAATTTTATTTAGAATTTAGATTTTAAGATTTGTTTAAACATAGTGATGGTTATTCTTTGAATTGTAAACTACTAAGAAAATTAACCTACGTCATTTGTTTGTTAGGTTTCAAAATATAATATTTTCTTGAAAACTAAAGTTACTTTTTTTCTCTGTTTTGACTTAATACTAATAATATTTTTTTTTAAATGTTCTCACATAAATGTAAACTACCAATTCATTTCAAAAAAGAAAAATCTACTTTAATTATAGATATTTAATTATAGATAAGAATATTTTAAATTTTTCTTATATAATTAAAAAGTACATTTGCATTGTTGGGGACTTTGAAATTTTATAATTTTAATACTTAATTTTAGTTTTGATTTTTATCATGTCAATGGTGTATTATAAAAAAATATAATTTATTTGGGTTGCTATTACTTTAAAAAAATATATATTTAAAAAAGTTACATTGGAACGACAGATGACATGTACAGATACAAAATATTTAAAATATATGCGTATTTTAGTGAAAATTTTAATCGTAAATTACAAAAAAAAAAAAAAAAGGAAACATAACAGTACTAATCTTAAAAAAATATATATAAGAAATTACAAAATAGAAAAAAAGTTTTTTTTTTAAAAAAATTATGCTAACCCAATTATACTACTTTCACGTAACCCATTTCCCCTGTTTCCCCGTCCCCACGTTCTCCATTCTCCTGTTTCCCCCTCCCACATTCTCTACAAAGACATAATTATTAGCTATAGTCAATTTGCATTTTTAACTACATTCTATTACTACATTTAATGAAAATGTAAAAGTTGTTTTTTTAATCTCAATTTTTTTATTGTTTCTTTTACCTCTGACTATGATTTATGTTCTCTCCTCCTTCATTATATGTGGCTTTATAGTCATTGAAACAAAACGATCATAATCATCTTTAAAAAAATGAAGCTTCTTCTGAAAATATTTGAAAAAATAAATAATAAGCACTGTAGTGACCTTTTAAATTAAGATGAGAATTGAAGTTGAAAAATATTTTACTTAAACAAATTTTTATTATGAAAAATTATTGCAAAAAATTAAATTAATTATGCTATTTAATTGAAATTTATAAAAAAAAATTTGTAAACACCTAATTTTTGACCAAACTGAATGTTTTACGTCATTTAGTGTTTAATATATACACTTAATTTTTATCTTATTTTTACAAGATTGCTTTTAAAGTTTGGAAAACTACAAAATAAAGTCATATTAAAATAAGTTTTTTATTTATTTATTTTTATTACTTATTTATTTATTAAAAAAAAAGAAGAAGAAGTCAAATCCTAAACCTACCCAAACCACCCACAATCCCCCACTCCTAATCAACCTCCCCCACTATCCCCCCACACTACCACAACTACAGACACCACCACTACACTACATGTGATATACACACACACGGAAACTACAAAACAAAAACACTACTACTACTATATATAGGCACTACTACTATACACATGCAGGAAGAGGATATCTGCACACACAAAAGCACTACACTATACTACATACTACCATTACATACTACCACTACACAATATACACCCACACGGAAAACAAGAAAAAAAACACTACCACTTCCTAATATCACATATACACACACACGAAAAAAAAAAAAAAAAAAAACCACTACACCACTATACTACAAACACACACACAAACGGAAGAGAAGAAGAGTTTGGAGTACCGTTCGAGTTTCCGGTGACGACGTTTTCGTTCTTCATTCGGAGTAATTCATCACCGAGGTTCATATCAAATCTGTACTAGTTATTTAAGTGTTAATGTAAATCAAAGCATGACCAAAAGTTATTTAACAGATTTCATTGTTATTTGTTACGTAAAATTTTATTATGTATATGTGAGCTTTTAATTTTAGTTGCATGTTTAAATTTATTTTTTTTCGCATTTAAAAGTTGTGTATGAATTTGATGCATATTAAATGCTAAACGTGTTTCAACTGTGTTTGGACTATTAGGTGAACTGTTGTTAATTACTTTTTAATGGAGAAGACAATACTTTTCCTAGTATTAGATCCTAAAGATAATATAGAACTATCTTTATGTGTGAATTATTAACCTGTCCCTGGAAATTGAAGTCGGCAATCTCATGTTTGTTCGCACTTATACAACTACATGTTTATTTATTATTTTTTTTTCTATATATATGTTTTAGTTTTTGCCATGTCCAGATTTAAGTTCATGATATAGAAATAGAATGCATTTTTAGAATGATTATTCATTTTATTTTCTTTCTAATGTTAAATGTTTTCATGCGTTAAAACTAATTTGATTAAAGAATAAATTCATGTTTGTTTGGTTTAGGAATATACGATTTTTCATTTTTTTTTTTGAAGTTCATGTTGCATGAATTGATGATAAAGATGTGATTCAAACGATTTTGTTTCTTAAAAAACATGAAACTTACAACCATATAGTGGATATTAATCATATCTTAATCAGTTCGATTACTATTGTTTATATTCCATGTTTATGTCCAAAAAAATCGAATGCGATTAGATCTTTCTCTGTTTGTGTTGCTAACCAGTTGGATTTTGTGTTAATTCATAAATTTCAAACTAACCCATTTCTAGTTAAAAATATAAGACCCTTTCATTAATTAGAATGAGATTGAGAGATATGAATTACGAATTTACTCAAGACATGTCATAAATGATAAAAGAAAGAGGGAAAATCATTTGTAAGAGAGTGAATTCATAAAACAACGAGTTAGGTTCTTAGCCCCTAATTTAAAGTTTGATACATAAGCAAAAATTAACGATAAGTCGGAAAGCCCTGCTACCGACCATTCGTTATAATTAAATTAATTTACCTTTTGAAGCCAATTGAATTGGGTTAGGGAGGTTTAAAACCCATTAGGTGCATATTTGGATTGGGAAGATAGGGACGACTTATAAATGCCGTAAAGGCGCGAGAAACGTGCCTAAATTTGTGGGGAGGCCGAAAAGTACTACTATCGGTAAGCCACACGTCAGTAAATAATTTCAAAATAAATTAAAAGCGGGAGGCAAACAACTTTTAGGTTGACAAATATTGTAAATCCTAAAAAAAAGGGGTTTTAATTTAAGCCGGACGTAAGTCATTAAAGCGACCGTGCTAGAACCACGGGACTCGAGGGGTGCCTAACACCTTCCCCTCGGTCAACAGAATTCCTTATCCAGATTTCTAGTTCGCAGATCGAAAAATAAAAATTAAAGAGTCATTTTCTTTTTGAATAGGGATTCAATGAGGTGACTTGGAACACCCAAACTCAATTCCAAGTGGCGACTCTGTAAATAAAATAATTCCTTTTCAAAACGTCACTTTAATTGGAAAGACCCATTTTTCTCCAAAACCAACTCCCTAGCGGGGGTCGGATGCGGTGAAAAAGGAGGGGTGTGACAAAATTGTGCATTTTTTTTTGTGTATTTTTTTTTTAATTTCTATATAAGTATTTTTTTGGTGCAATTAATTTGTTGAAAGGGGCCATTCTGAAGGAATAGTACATGGGATTGAACATGTTTAATTTTATACATTGGTAAATTAATATATTTCTATCGTTCAATGCATATGATACAAATGAATTTATAAAGTTATTATAAGTATTTAATGCTATTGCTTAGTTTGTTAACATTTTCTAAACACTTGATAGGAATTGATCTCAAATCTTTGGTTCTTGCATTCTAGCTAGCTTAAGTTGCGTGGATATTCCTCACTTTCGATATCGCATTTTTGTTGAATTCTTAAAAATACATTACTTTTGAAGAATTTAACATACACCAACTGACATTTTAGAAGAGTTCAAACAACATGTACATTCTAGCCAAGATGTTGTAATATTTTGTACTATCAAGATTGTTCGAGGAATTAAATAAAGGAAAATTCGAATATATTGAATCCTAATTAAAATGGCATTATGTAATTCAAATTTTAAATCATAATGATGATTTAATTTAGAGAGTAAGAATTCATAAAAATTTAAAACACCTTCATAAATTTGTTTCACGTTCTACTTTCGTAAAATTATATTTTCACAAAATACTTTGACAATTATATAATTTCATGTACAAGATGAAGCTAATATTTAGGAATTAGGAATTTCAATTTAAAACATAGTTTCCTTATTTCCACACAATTTTCCTAAGAGCATTTTAGAAAACATGAAATGACTTCTATATTTGTTTTTTTATATTTAAATTTGCTTTAGCTATTTAATTTTTCATATTTTATTAGTCTACTAATAGATAACTAACATTTATATCTTTATTTTTTAAATCTATGTAAAAGACAAAGGGACAAAAAATAAATCAAGAAAATACTTACAAATGGCAAAACTAACCTACTAAAGCAAAAAAAAAAAAAAATTGCAAACCAACATAATTTCCCAAATGATTAGGAACTTTACAAAATTAGGAACTTCCCAAATACCATAAAATTAGGAACTTTAGAAATTTGATTTTCAAAAAAATAATTTAAAAATCCAATGGCCAAAAAAAAAAGGAACTTCAAACATAAATATGAAAACCGTGAATACTTGGTGGAGAGAAATGGGTAGTTTTTTTTTAGATATTTTTATCTTTTTTAAAAAAGTAGATATTTGTTATTCTATTTTAAATTTTAAATCATTTAAATTGGTAAGTTCCAATAAAACCACAAAATTACAGTATAATATTACAAATTGAATAACCATAAAAAATTCAAAATGTCAAAAACTGAATTACTAACCAACTAAAACAGGATTTATTAAACAATAAAATTAAGGGAAAAAAAAACTGATTTAGTATCAACTAAAATATATGAAAGTCTTAATTTTAAACAAATTAATAAAATGAAAAAGATAATCAACTTCTCAATACACTATCATAATTTCAAATCCTTAAATCACTACCACTTAACTTTTCATTCTCACTGATAAAATATGTCGTGATTTATTTATCGAAAAGTTGGATCCATGCAAACTTTTTTTGTGGATTCAGTACTTCATTTTATGAAATGGAATTGGATGGTGATAATTGTTGAAATTTGTGGTGTTTATAATATATTTTGGTTCATTTTGATTTTAAGGGAGATCTTTAATTAATTTTTTTTTTTTTAGGAAGAATGACCATACCAAAAATTATAAATTTTCGATTGACTAAAAGTGTACAATTTTAAAATAGGTAATTTACAATTACTAAAAGTTGTCAATTTATAATAATATCTCATCTTAAAATTGGAATTTTAAAATATTAAAAACGTTCAATTGATAAAGATATGCAAGTTTAAAATTGAAATTATAAAAATACTAAAAACTGCCAATTGAAAAAAAAAAAACGCGCAAGCATAAAATTGAAAATCTAAAAATACTAAACATTGCCAATTGATAGGAAACATACAAGTTTAAAAGAAAATTAAAATTAATAAATATATTTAAAACTGCTAATTGACAAAACAAACGCAAAAATTTTTTCTTTTTAAAAGAAAAATCTACGAGAAACCTACTTATTTGAGAAACACTTTTATAAAATAATTATTTTAAAATATTTTTTAAAAAATGTAATTTGTGTTTAGCTAATTAATTTGAAAAGTGTTGTTGATAAACAGATTGTAATTGGTTAATCTTTTTTGAAAAAAGTACTTTTGAGAGACTAATTATGAAAAATGACATGTATTAATAGATTTTTACTATTAAGATTATTTTATAAAAGAATAATTTTAAATATATATTATAATATTTTTATTTTAAATAACATCAGTGTTTTCGATTTTTTTAAAAGAAAAGTACTGAGTAGTAGTACAATAATAATATATAAATTGTAAAATAAATAAGAATTTATGATGTAAAAAGGAAGAATTGCTATAAAATAATAAAGAATAAAGAGCAAGAGAGAGAAAAGAGAGTAATTATTATTTCTCTTGATGGATGATTTACAACGAGGGAAAACCCCTTTATTTATAGGGAAAACTAATCTTGGGGTTTGTAATTTTTTCATAAATAAACATACACAATATATGGTAAAGTAGGTATTCACTATATATGGTGAAGTAAACATTCACTATATATGGTACATTTATAACACCCCGCTTAAATGTCTAATTGATAGATAATACACATATATGCTGCTTCATTAAAAACCTTACAAGGAAAATCCAGTGGGATAAAACCTCGTAAGAAAAAAAGAGTACAGTGTGTATTAACTTCCCCTAACGAGAATATCTTGAACCTTTGCATTCTGATCTTGTGCACCATCTTCTTGAAAGTTGCAATTGAAGGAGACTTGGTGAATAAATCAGCCACATTGTTACTTGAACGAATCTGTTGCATGTTAATATCATCATTCTTTTATAGCTCATATATGTAGAAAAGCTTTGACGAAATATGCTTCGTTCTATCTCCTTTTATGGATCCTCCCTTAAGTTGTGCTATCTATACTGCATTATCTTCATATAAGATTGTGGGTATACTGTCACATTTCAAATAATATTTTTCTCAAATGAGATGTATCATGCCTCAACCATACGCATTCTCAGCTTGCTTCATGAATAACTATTATCTCAGAATAGTTCTATTAAGTGTCTACGATAGACTGCTTTGTATATCTCCAAGATATTGCAGTACCACCACATATGAACACATAGCCTATTTGAGACCGAGCTTTATGTACGTAAGATAAGTACCTGACATCAACATGACCAATAAGATTGGGACTGCAAACTTGCTAACAAATTAACTAAAAAAGGCTATATCAGGCCTTATAGTATTTGCAAGATACATTAGTGCATCAATTGCACTAAGATATGGTACTTCATAACCAAGGAGTTCCTCATTTTTTTCTTGAGGTCGGAATGGATCCTTATTCAATTTTGCATGTTGCTCATTTAAGCAAAAATTCTACTGCTTTTGAAAACTCTCCAAGAGTTCCAGTGATACTCAAATCATCAAATTATCTCTTATGAGGATAATAAAAAGTTTCTTAGAAACTTTATATGCTTCAGGCATTTTGAATCCTTTAGAGATTTTCATATGGATTTTTGTCAAGTGACAATATCCAACATGTCAAGTGTGACATCTTCAAGTGTCTGGACTGCAAATCAAATAAGTTTTATACTTACCAAAATAAATATTTTCATGTCACTTAACAAATATTTCTACGTCAGCATGCTTAAATAAATGTAGAATTTGGATCCTCATAATACTTTACAATATTGCATCAATATTGTATCAACGATATTATCAATTATATATCATTTTGTATCGGTTCACAATGTGACATAACATTTTGAGATCTCATCACTTCATTATTTTCAGGTATCTGAACCTCTCATAGGTTTCATGAAGTGTTATGTCGTAGGCTCTTTAAGAGCACATTGCCTTCTTATTATAATTATTTGCTCCTTATTCTTTTCAAGAATTATTTTATTTGGGATCGATTGGTCTACCAAGCTTTACTCATGTATAGACTTTGTCCTTCAGGGACACAAAATAGGAGCACTTGCAGCTTAAATATGATATGCTTTTGGTATTTGACTTGAATTAACTTTTGAATGAGGATATGTTGATAATTCCTAACATATTTCATAACTGCTTACAATCTTCCCCTTATGTTAGGGAAATTAACATACATCCTCTATCTTCTTTGAGAAATCCATCTTTATGCATTATGGTATATTCATTAATCGTATACTGCACATCAACTATTAGATGAAATAGTTGGTTCATGACCTTGAACCAATTGATAGGGAAGAAATAATCATAATTTATTGGTCTAATGCATACAAATGTTATTGTATGCAACATATCATATTTCAGACCAACACATGAAGCTTTGTTCTCGTTAACAATGGTTTAGATATTTATCGAAGGCATTCAATGCCAAATCATCATCATCAAGATGAATTGTCTTGATTACACAATCTGAAAATTATGTTCTTAACTCAATTTATATTAAGCAAGCAACTTTATGAATGTCAAACTGCAAGTTGACAATAAATGTAAATATGATCATCTTATTAATGTATCTTTTTAACATATCACATGATGGGTGAACGGACCCTTATTCACCTTTTATACTTTTCAAATTTTAGGTGATCCAATCCCAAAATTAGTTAGTCCAACCAACTTATCATGAGAACAAACAACATTAAAGTTCATGAAGAATTTTTAAATTCTTTCATATATGTTCAATACTCAGTATGCACATCTTTGGGATGTCGATCGTTCATGTCAATTTATGAACTTTTATTCTAGTAAACTCCAAGTTTACCATAATATGCACATTTACTTTAGTAAATTTCAGATTTACTATTACATGAATAAATTTTAGATTTACAACTCCAGAAGTAGATTTCAAAATAACTCTTCTCAATTATTTTGCCTCTTTCGGAGATGGATTGTGATTTTCTTACAACCAAAAGCACGTTCGAATTTATATATAGTCACATTTACCCCTAAGGTCTAGATCTGTATTTATAATAATCGAAATTCTCCTTTCCAAGAATGAAATATAATCATGCTTTAAGCGTATCAAATTATGATAGCTACTACAAAATTATTACACATAATTTATTGCCACCACAATCAATTCAAGGAATGGAGCATATTTAATGGGACATGTTTCATAACTTTTTACCAAATACCCATTATTTTGCTTTAGCCATCATAATATCATCAATATAGTGCATTGAGATTCAAACTCAACGTCTTATTCATACAAAGGCGTCTTAGGCATAAATCGATAGTACTGGAACCCAACATATTATCATCCTTTTTGATAATATTGTTCTTGAGGAATAAATTTAAAACATAAATGGTTTCAAACCAATTATTTTTCCACAAATCTAACAATAATTATATCATTAGTAGCAAAACACAAATAACATAAGAAATTACTAACCTTGAAATTACCTTTAGATTTACAATCTCACCTTATTTGGCAGAGTCTCGTGCCGATAACGTGTTATAAAATAATAAAGAACAAAGAAGAAGAGTAGAGAGAATAGAAAGGGTAATTGTTATTTCTCTTGAGAGATTCTTGATGAATTGAATTACAATGAAGAAACCCCTTTTATTTAGAGGGAAAATTAATTTTGTGGTTTGTAACTTTTCCATAAATAGATATACACAATATATGATAAAGTAGGTATTCACTGTATATGGTAAAGTAAACATTCACTATAAATGGTATATTTATAATAAGAATAAAATTTTAGTCAAATTTATGATATATGCATATTAATTAATAAGGGATATATTGGTATATATGTATAAGTGATAGGGATATTTTTAACATGAAAATAAGTAATTTTCTGTTGTTTCTATTTTTTAAAAACAACAGAAATTTCCTGCTTCTTACCGAAAATAGAAAAACTATTTATTTTCTTTTAAATAAAAAACACTTTTACAAGTTATCCAAATACCCTACTTTATCAATTTTTTTTTTTAAATATTTTTTACTTTCTAACAACAATCTCAAACACCCAAAATCAAATAGTGATAACTCCTATTCGCCCCACTAAGCACAAAGCAAAAAACGCATAAATTACTCTCTAAAAATATGCAATATTTCAATGGGTTCTAATTTCTAAAATTATCTGTTTTTACTTTATTCTTAAAATTTGAATTAATTCATTATCATATCATATTGAGTTTTTTTTTTTATATAATTTGAAATTGATTATAACTTCTCAAATGATTACAACTGCTAATCAAAATTTTAGTAATTTAATTTATCATAATTCCAATTCTCATTTTACACGACTTTTCAAATTAAATAAATTAATATAAATGACTGATATAGTGAAAAGTCATTTCTATTTTGTTTTTGAAGGAGGAGTAATTGTACAATTTTTTATTCTTATCTTAGCATGTCTATCTCTTGCTTTATTTATTTTAGATAAAGAATATAGAGTGCTTTTCTTAATTCTGCTATATTAAGTATATATGAATTTACATTATAGCCAAAATTAGTCCAAGAATATAATGCATTATAATAAATTTAAAAGTGAAATCTCAAACGAAACTTCACAGATAGTGCAAATCATATTTACCAACTGTCGTAACCATCATCATCATGTAGCGAGATTCTTGAAAATATTCTGTAATTTCGATAAATGTTTTAGTTAAAAATATTAATATGTACATACTGATTATATAAAGTATATTTTTATTTAGTATTAACTTATAGAACAAATTAAATTTCTCATTAAAACTCATAAGCTATAGCTACGAAGTACATTATTTTTCTTTGGTTATAGTATTTGCTAGATTTCTTTAATTCAAATTGTGTATGACTAATTTGAGTTAAAGACGATTAATTTTTAAAAATACAGTTCAAATATAATAAGAAGAAGGACAACAATTTATCAGAATTTAAGATTATATATTCGTGCATGATTAAATTTCTATTTTATAATACTAGAGGAGCATGGCCCGTGTCAGCACGGGCCCAACATTAAGATATTTATTTATCTTTCCAATCTATATATTTAAATAAAATTTTTTAATATAAGGATTTCATATGTTTTCTAGGATTTATCCGGAATCTAGCATGAGTTCAACATATGTTATTTTAATATATATTTAGATAATTTAAGTTGTTAACTATTGTAATTTATAATATTTTTTAATGTAATTTTCAAATTAATATACATTACTTTTCTTGTCCAAATTTTTGTGGCATTGATAGTCAATTATATTTTAGAAATAATTTAAGTTTTTAATTATTGTGATTTATAATACTTTTCTTCTATTTTAATTTCAGTGACACTAATATAATTTCAAGAGTCGACCAAATATTTTATATCTTTTAAATTTTTTAATTTGTTAATTATTGTGATTTATAGTATTTTTCATGTAGTATTTTTTGAAATATATAACATATTAAATTATTTTTAGATATTTTAATTTGTTAACTATTGTAATTTATAATACCTTTTATGTAATTTTTGAATAATATATGCTACTCTCCTTGTCCAGAGTTTTGTGTCGACGATAGCCAATTATATTTTTTAAACAATTTAAATTTTTGATCATTGTGATTTATAATATTTTTTCTATTTCAAATGATGTGGTACAATGCTTAAATGACCATAATAATTAATTAGGGGTGATATAGTAAAATATAATTATTATTATTTATTATTTTTATTATGTGTATATATTGATTCAAGAAGAATTTGGAAACATTTAGAAATGTGTTGAGTGTTACAAATGTTAATAATCCATTTGGTGCTTCTTGATTTCTCTACATTTATCTCTTGTGTGTTTTTACTCTTTTGCCCTTTGAGTATATGTAGTAATTTTTTTTTAAAAAAATATCATGAAAATTTTTATTCATAGTATATATATATATATATATTTCAATAGATAAGTGACTTATAATAATTAATTGCAGGTGATACATTAAAATCACGATTGAAGCAGCAGAAATCAGTCAATTTTTAATTTTTTTTGTTAATTATTGTTATTTACAGTACTTTTTATTTCACTTTCAAATAATATATGTTGCTTTATATCTTCTTTTGTCTCGTTCCAATTTATGTGACACTAATATAATTTTGATAGTCAATCAAATATTTTATGTTGACATATTATTTTGTTATTCTTATTTTTCTAATAAATAAATGACTTATAATAAGGAGTGATATAGTAAAATCATCATTCGAAAGACGAAAATTTATTTAAAACATTAAGAGTTAATTTCGCATTTTATGTCTATTTTATTTTTCATTAGATATTATTTATTTTCTTAATACCTAGATGACTCATAATAATTAATTAAGAACAATTGATTATGTTATTACTATAAAAATTAATATAATTTTATCATATCCAATAGTAATCATCGATAATTCACCAAAATAGTATATTAATTAAATACTTGATACTATATTTGCATATGCAAAATATGATATTATTAAACATTATTGGATAGTACATTATATTTATCTTTCACAATAATAAAATTTTACTATATATTTTTCTTTATTTATTTTTAACTTGATACATATTGACCCAACACAAATTCTAAGAAAATATACATTATAAATTTATTTTATTAAATTAAATTTATTAATTTTGTACTTTACAAATTTAAAGTTAAGTTTAAATATTAGTATTTCTATATAAGAAAAAAATAATTTTAAAATTTAAATTTACTAAAATAAATAAATAAATAAAAATATTAATTTTTTATATAAAAGACAATTAAAATAATAATATTGATTTACTTTAAATATTTAGTTGTAATTAATTAAGATAATTTTTATTTTGTCATGATTTATGGTGCACCGATAAAATTTTGAGAGCTGAATAGAACTTTTATCTATTTTTAAAAAATTATTTTAACTTGTTAATTATTTTGATTTATAATAATTTTTACGTAATTATCAAATAATATATTTACTCCTTGTGTCCCAATTTATGTGGCTTCGATACAATTTTGAGAATCAACTAAATTTTTTATATATTTTTAAATATTTTAAGTTGTTAATTATTATGATTTGCAATACTTTTTTTTTTATCTCAATTTATGTTGCATTGCTAAAATAATGAGAGTCAATAAAATTTTTATATGTCTTTTAAATATTTTAAGTTATTAATTATTGTGATTCGTGGTAACAAATTAGTTTTGACCATGATAGTCAATTAAATAAATAATTTTTTTTACTTCCAATATGTAGTTATAGTTAATTAATATAAATTAATAGAATATATTAAATATTTAAACCATTATGATGAAACGCTGAAATTATTATATATAGGGACATGGTATGTAATTAAGTGGGAGTGGAGGATTTTTTTGATAGTTGCATGAGAGATGGTCGAAACCACCTCTTCTATATAATAAAAAATACAAAATAAATTGTTGCATTGTAAGAAAAACAAATTAAAAAAAAGGTAGTTTTTACTACTATTTTTCACACATAATATTTGTTGTGACTATCTTTCTCAAGAATGGCTTAGTCATTGTACAGTTAAGAATACTAGGCATTGTTGGATGTTGTTTTCTTATCACAAGCACCGTTTTATATGATCTAAATCTGTATATTTTTATTTATTCAGAAAATTAATTATGACAAATATAGAATTTGCTTATTATTGAGTTCACGAACCCTATGTTTCATCTTTTAGCTAATCAATGATAAGCAAGTCACAAAATAAATAAAATTTTAGAATTATAAATAATTTTAAAATAATCAAAGAATATTTTAGGAAAAAAATGTCTATGCTATATTAAAAATGAAGTAAATAATTATACTAAATCAAGTGATAAACTATTAAAATATCATATTAATGACATGAGATACTTATAGTTGAAATAGTGGTTAAATACATTAAAATATAAGAAACAAAAAAGTTATTTGATGACTATATAATTGATTTTCCTTAAAGTAAAAGTTATTTTATTATTGGGTATATTGGATTGAGACAAAAAAATACAGTTGAAATATAAAATATAATATAATCAAATATATTGAAATAAATAGTTAATTTGATATTATATTTCTATCAAATAGTTAAATCGATATTATATTTCTTTTTTTTTTCTTTTGAAATATGTAAGAACCCTGTTTATAAGGAAAGAGTGTTTGATTTTTGAAAAAATGTGAATTAAAATTCACATTTATGACTTCTTATTTTATTGAGTTAGTTAAAGAGAATCAAATTTATTATTTATCAAGAATTTACATTCTTTTATTTTTGTTTACTATATTAAATATTTTTTTATTTTCTTTATATAGGTCTATATATTTTGCATTTATAAACAACTAATAAACGGATGTGAATCAGATGTTTTAAATTTCACAATCAATAAAAAAAATAAAGAATACACTGTGTCAAACTAATAGGATAATAGTATTTAGGATTTTTTTTCTCCCTAACACTTTTCGTACATCGTGCGGGGACGAATACTAGTTTCTACAAAATAGAAAGACAATAAATCCTTGGATCAATTTTGAACTTGATTGTACAAATAGTTTTTATGGTGTCACTATCATTTTTTCATGACTCATCACTTTTGTAGCATTTAATAAACCCATATCACTGTTCAAATTTATCAAAATGGATAAAAGTTTGTAGAGTAATTAAAATTTAAATTAGAGATAAAATTGACAAAAAAATTTGATGTGAGGACTACCAAAATTTCACATTCTCTCTTATATATAATTGTCTCTCTTATATATATATATATATATATATATATATATATATATATATATATATATAATGAAAAGTGATAATCAAAGAATTTGGAGGATAATTTTGTCATTTTATGACTTCATCCCAAGGTAAGATATATTGGGATTACTTATACCACCCAAAGGGTGGGATAACTTATCCCGGTACTATTTGTTAATCGCGGGATAAGTTATCCCAAACTTACCAACCAAACAAGGTATCGAAAATTTTATTCTGGGACTATTATTTTATCCCGAGATTATATGCTTTAGTACCCTACACCAAACGACTCCTTAGTATTTAATTATTTTTTCTCTAAATTATAATATAAACATTATTTAATAATGGTATTATGATAAATTAGTCATGTTATTAATTGTTTTTCTTAGTCAATATATAATATTAAATTGGGACAAGTAAAATAGGAGAGAGTATAGTATTTACATAATTGGCTCACTTAGAGCTTAATGAGTGAATCAGGAAAGAAATTATGCCGAATAACTTTTTATGCGCATGTTAAAATATACGTGTGAAAGTGATTTTATTTTATTTTTACAATTTTATTATATATGCGGTAAATCCTTTTTGTAATTAATTTATAGTGGATATCTGACCTAGTAATTTTTTTTTTGGGATATTCTATCTATTTATATTTATACTATATTAAAAGTGTGTTAAACTTTTTGCCTTTTTGCCATTTATTAAATTCTTCCCAATAGACAAGTATTAAAGCAATAAGAAAGAGGTCGGTAGAGAGAATGCAGTAGTAGATTAATTTTTCTTTTATATGTATCACAGTTACAAGAGAAAATTGAAAAAAAAGTGTCATTTAAGTCTTGAATATAGGATTTGTGACATTGATGAACTTAAAGAGTCAAACATAATTAGAAAACTTGATTAATTAATTGTGGACTTGATTGATATTTTTAAAATTTTCTAATCTTTTCAAAAATATAAATCAACCCACACGCCTCTCCTCTCCAAATCAACCCTCTCTCACCTCTCTCCTATCTTTCTATCTCGACTGTTTCTTTCAAGCATCTCCCAACCAACAGTTCTGCAAATTTCTCCCTTCAATTCCTGCGACTTCAACCTCCCGGTGATAAATAGTTGGGCTTCGAGTTCCTTTTCGACTTTCAACCATCAATCAATGTGACAACATTGCTTTCCGGCGACAACAACTTCGAATTCTTCATCGTCCCTTTTCTTCTTTCACAGGTAAAATATTAAGGCTTTTTAGTTATTAAGAAAAAAAGGAACTTGAGCCAACTTCTCTTTTAGTATTGGTTAACAATTTCAATATTTACTGCTTAAATTTGAAATGGGGACTGAAGAAAAACCTAATTTTTGATATTTATTCTCTTCTCTTTTCGGAGTGAAATATGATTTTTTGTTGTTACTGTAGTTCTTGTTGTCGAACTGTTGATTCAATTTGTTGGTGAGTGTTGAGTTTTTTGAAGTTTAATTTTTGTTGTTTGTATTTATACAAATAAAACAATAATTTTTATATTTTTGGTCACGGTTGATGTTCTTGGTGTTTGTGTTGTGTTGATGTTGAGGGGTTGATTTGTTGTTGTTTTTGGTAAAAATGGTATATTTGATATTAAAAGGTGATATTGTTGTTGTTCAATTGAACAAAATCTTGCTACTGATTTTTTTTCCTGCAATAGTTGAACCATTTGATGCAACAGATGAACTATCTAATGCAACAACTAAACAATCTGATGCAACAGATAGTTCAACTAATGCAACAGATGGACAATTTGTTAGATGAAATCCTATCAACTATTCCAACAGGATGACATGTCTAAGACTTTGATTTCTCTCAATAGATAATTTATCTGTTGCGAGTGATGACACTTCTTTGAAAAAATCTAAATAATATTGACAGTTGATCTGTTGCACAGACTAGTCATCTGTTTCAACAGATGAGTGATCTGTTTCAACAGATGAGTGATCTGTTGAAAGAAATCACAACAGTATATAAACTATTTTTATTGTTTACAATAGATTACTCATCTGTTGCAACAATTTAGTTATATGTTGCAATAGATAACACACCAGTTGCAACATATGTGTGATCTGTTAGAACTGTTATTTTATTATGTTGTACATATCAGATTTATTGTTATCCTTTTTTTTAACGATGCTTTAATCAATTATAATCTTTTTTATTTTCCTGTTATTTTTAGATAATATGGCTCCCAAAAGAAAAAAAACCAAATCAATTCTAAGTAAAGGAACAAGTAAAGCAGCTATGCTATATCCACCACTCTATGAGCTTGCTTTACAAGCGTTATCTCAATCAGAAGCAGAAGACAATGAACATGGGGATGAGGAGTGTTTCAAAAGAGATGATCCAAATTCAAATAGCCCCTCCACTGAAGAGTTGGTCAAAACTTTCAATATTGATAGTTATTCTGTGAGAATGCAGTGCGATGGTGCCATAGATTTAACTGGTGATTTCGTGTTTAAGTCAGAAATGGGAAAATCTTTTGACGCCTTTAGAAAAATACTTCAAGACCAAAAATTGGATGCTTATTTTAGGACAACTGCTTTGGGCAATATCTTGATTTGCTGGAGGATAACAATGCTCGTTTTCAAAGAAAAATGGTATATGATCTTCTCAAGAGTAGGTTTATGTATGAAAATAAAGACAAGATGGATAAGGTGTGGATAAATTACTGTGACATGCCTGTTTGTTTTGGTTGGAAAGAGTTTGTCATAGTTACTGGACTAAAATATTATGCTCCTTCTCCTTCTCAAGTAATACCTATTCTAACCCAATAAGAAGCACCCCGCACACCCAAAAAAGGAAAAGAAAAGTCAAGTGATGGTGATGACTTGGTGTCCCTTGTTGGTCCAAGCTTCAAAAATAAAAATATGATAAAAGCATTTAAGGGTAAAAGACTTTCAAAGAAGCACAAACAATCATTATGCCTGGTTTGGTTTGTACATAATGTTCTTTGGGCAAGAGACGTTGATAACAACATACCGCTTGGTTTAATAAAGCTATCCGAGGATCCTGAGACATTTAACAGATATCCTTGGGGTTATGAAAGCTTTAAAATAACTGTCAAATATTTGTTGACTCCATTAACGCCAAAGATAGTTAACTTATATGGCTTTTCATGGTAAATATTTTCTTTATTATGGTTCATTTATTTTTTATTGAATAATGCTTTTAATTTATTGGTGTTATTTTATAGGCTTGGGCATTTGAAACCATTTTTTATTTGAGACAACAAGTGAACTACCAGGAAGAAGTTTCATGTCCAAGAATCCTAAGATGGTTGTTGGTCAAAATTGATAAAAATACAAAATTTCTTGATCTCTTCAACCCCCCGAAGGAAGCAGTAAGTCTAATTCTAATTAAATTTTTATTAATAATTTTTTAGAATCATTTAATCATCATTCTAATATATGTAGTAATTTATTTTAGATTATGCATCCTGGCTTGTTTTGATCAATTGAGAGTTGAAGATGTCATTTTATCTTATTTTTGGTCTGAGCAAACTTTATCAGACCTTAAGATCATTGATAGAATAAAAAAGGTTTTTGTTTGGAGCAACAACCATTACAAGAAAAATAATAATTTTTAAGGGTGGGCTTGTTATTGCTGAAGGTGTTAATGGTGATGGAACTGTTGGTGGTGGTAGTGGTGCTGCTGTTGGGGCTAATGATGCTCCTCTTGCAGTTTTTGAAACAATAAACCATTATGATTATGATCATACTGATTTTACATATTTTGCCCCTCCTAGCAAATATTCTGCATGCAAATGTCAAGACTACAAGGCAAAACATGATGGAGTGATTAATGTTATTAATGCATTAACTGCTTCTGTAAAGGAATTTACATCTAAGAGGGGTGTCATTCCATCAAAGAGGACTTCATATCCATACACTCTATTAGAGATTAAGGCAGCTAAGAGGAGAAGAAAGAAAATTTCTATGGCATCATCAAGCATTGAAAAAAGCAAAATTACAATTCCTCTGTCTTTGTCTTGCACCTTTGATCAATGTACAAGGGCCATAAGAGAGCAGCATGAGTTGAAGAAGGTGAATATATATCATCCGTTCCAACAAACAAATAGACTACATATCTGTTTCAATAAATGACACATCTGCTGAAAATTATCAAACAAATATATGTATCTCTTACAACAATTTACTAACCTATTGCATTAGATGCATTATTTTTTGCAACATATGTCTCGCCTATTTTAGTAAACCAAGTAGTTATTCCTACTATTTTATTTTGTACTAATAGATGACCTATCTGCTGCAACTCCATAAAATACTGAATATTTTATGTCGTTGCAACATATGTCTCGTCTTTTTGTTGCCACTTATGTCGAGTATTTGAGTGATGGATTACAAGTACCAAATAATGAATTTGATGTCGGACTACTCCATAAAATATATGCTACTCTTTATGAAAATACAGAGAAGAGAAAGCTCAAAAACTGTACACAAGCGACATTAAAGATCCACGACGACCAAAGCTGAATTTCATAGCATCGGATGAAGAACAACTTGTCCATATTGAGTAGATCATATGTACCCATAATAATTTTTTTATGTTTTATTTATTTGTTATTTATTTCATGTAATTTCTGAAGGCTTCGATTTATTTATTTTGTCTATGTTATCCTTAGATTTGAACTTATTAATTAAAATGGAATACTAGATTCAAATATTGCAACAGATAATGTATCTATTGCAACAAATGGCATATCTATTGAAATTTTGCAAACATATTTAGACATATGTTGCAACATGTAGGTCATCTATTGGAAATTATTAAACAGGTCTTCCTACTGTTTTGATTTGTTCCAATGAATGACCTATCTGTTGCAACAGATACACTTAGATATAAATATCTGCATAATATAATAGATGACCAACCTATTGTAACAAATAAACTATCTTTCAGAACAGATAGCCTATCTGTTACAACAGATAGACAATCTGTTGCATTATAAAAATTTTAATTTTCATCAAATATAAAAATTGTCATGAAATAAAAATTATCATGGTGTTTGTGTTTCTACATATTCTTTTTTATACACAGGTTCCAAGCATTTAGTTAGTACCCCATAAGCCCAGACCTCTTGCATCCTTGCCACAGTGTTATCGCATAAAAAGGTTATTGGGTTGGACATTTCTGTGTCGGTTAGCAAACATTGGATGTGTGCAAAATCATACGACCCGCATGCGACACCAATTTTATTGTTTGGAAGGTCTTTGTACTTGTTTTGACCTTCAAAATTACATATTTGCTTTAACACTTTTGCCGGTAAATGATTCATCAGTCCACTCTCCCTTAATAAGTTGGGGAAGAATGCCAACAGTGGCTACATCTTGGTAAAATAATCTGCCTCATTGAAGACAAGCAAGTTGTAGTCATAAACCTTCATCATTCCCTCCTCGAGTAGTATCTCAATAGTCAGAAAATATTTTTTCTCCACGTTCATGACTGCAAGAATCCTTCTTGATTTGGTCCAGTCCTTGCCGTATGGATATGCCATCTTCTCTCTAACATAATTAATCATATATTCATCCAGTTTGAACCTAAAAACTCAAATTAAATCCTAGGTCACCGGGAGTTGATGCTAGCTTAATGAGCTCATCATACCTATCCTTGAAATTAAGGTAAAAGTTGAGATCCATTAACCTATCGGTAGCATCATAAGCTTTCACGTATGCTAATTGCCTGCCCCTCATGAGGCAGAGAATGTCATGAACATACTGTGATATAAGAAGATAATTTTTAAATAGGTTAGTAATTTTTAAATAGGTTAGTAATTTCAAAAAAGAAAAATAAAGTGGAAAAATACGATGGATGGTCCATCTATTGCACAGGGTTCTCTATATTAACAAATAACCCATATAATGCAACTTATGCAACAGATAGGCAATCTGTTTTAGCAGAACCACCGCCAGTTGCACCAGAATACCCAGCTGTTGCAACAGATGACACATCTATTACATAGTTTTTTTTTTCATGGAGTAGATTAGAAGGCTAGGTTAGGAAAAGTAAACTTACCATAGCCACATACCACTGATCCATATCTGTTATTTTCTTAAAGTCTTAGGGGGAAAAGGTATTCATGGTGAAGGTTTTTGTGCATTGCTTGGAATTTATTATCTTTCTCAGAATAGCCTTCTGTTTGGCGTCAAATTCCGCGTATATGTCCACCCTCTTCAATGGTTCCTGAACTTCAAAAACTTTTGGCGAGGAAGGAGTTGCAATTATTTTTGGTTTCATAATTTAGAGTATATGTCTAATTGCTCTTTTTTTCTTCCTAACCACCACTGTAGGAGTGTATGGCTCACTCACCTTCTTGGATGGTATGACACCCTTCTTGGATTTCAATTCCTCGAAAACTTTAGTGATAGCCTCTACTTTTTTAAGGAGTTTATCCTGTCTGTCCATGCACCCGTTGCATTTGCAATAAGAACATGAGGGTGAAGAGGGGTGAGATGGACCACAGTAAGGGTTAGAGAGATTGGTGTAAGGGTGAGAGGGACCAGTGTAAGGGGTGATTTCAAACATATCTATTTTTTCTTGAGAATAAACATGCCCATCATCACGACTAGAAGCAACAATAGAATAGTTGCCACCACTACTAACAACTTCACCAGTAACACCACTAGAAGTAGCACCTAGATCTGTTGCAGCAGGTTGGTCATAAAGAGCCTCAACATTAGGCTGACCTTGCCTAACTGCCCTTCTTATGGCTGTTTCTCTAGCTAATTCCTTCTTTATTAACACCACCGTTGGGTCTGCTATTGTATCAACAAGACCTAGAGTAATAAAAGAAGTCATTTCCAACTCATGATCAGTAGGCACGATCCATGGATGCATAACCTAAAATAAAGGATAGATACGTTTAAATCAAATAGCAATTTACTGTTAATTGGGTAATATGTTAACACAGAAAACTTTTTCAATAGATGATCTTTATGGTGCAACAGATGATTCATATGTGGAAATAAATTAACCATCTGTTATATGAGATTACCCACCGGTTGCATTAGTTGCAGTATATGGGTAATATGTTAAGTGAGGTTCAGAGAACCAAAGCAACAGATGGGTAATCTATTGTGAAAACTAACTCATTTGTTGCACCAAATGGATAATCTATTAAGATAAATTGCAACAGATTACCAATCTTTTGCAATATATGAATCATCTCTTTCAATATCTTTATTTGAGTCAAATTATTTTACTTGAAAGAAGACTTACTGCATCATTTGGAGGGTTAAAGAGATCAACATCATTAATTCTTGTGTTGCTCTTTGAAGCCAACCACCTAAGGATCCTTGAATGAAAAACCTTATCCGGATAATCGTTGACCTGCTTTCGAAGGGAGGAATGACTTCAAATGTCCAAGCCTAAAAAATATAAACAGGAAGAAAACCAAAAAAGTCATAATAATTATTCAATACAAACGAATGCAAGAGTATACAAATAGTGATTAAAATTACCATGAAAGCCCAAGAAAAGCCGTACAAGGTGATCGTCCTTGGGGATAGCTTTGTCAATAAATATTTGACAGTCAACTTGTAGCTGTCATATTCCAGGGATAATTGTTGAATTTCTCAAGACCATCAGAAACATCTAACAAATCATCTTCTATGACATTGTTGACATTTCTTGCCAATATAACGGAATGGGCGAACTAATCTAAGAACAATTGCTCCTTTTACATCTTTAGTTTGGCTTTATCCTTAAGATGTTGTAACAACATCGTAGCTCTGCAGCCACGTCCATCAATGTCCAACAACCCATTTATTTTTTCCTTATGTTTGTTCATTTTAGTGGGTGGTCGCTTGGACAAAGCCTTGCCTTTATTTGATGGTGGTGGTTTGGCTATCCTGCTTGCCTTGGACTTTTTACGGGGTGCTTTCTTGATGAAAAGTTCTTTTGGATGATCACATCTCAAGCCTGTCACTATGGCAAACTCTTTCATGCCAAAATAAACTAGCATGCCACAGTAGTTGATCCAGATTTTATCCATCTTTTCCCCCCTTATTCAAATCTTTATCATCTCCACATACTTGATCTTGCGCTTGAGAAGACTATATACCATGCTCATTTGGAAACTGGTATTGTTTTCCTCAAGTATCTCAAGAAAGTGTCCAAAACAACTCTTCTTAAAAATTTTTTCTAGTTTTTTCTTCTTCATAGTATCCCTAAATTCATCAAAGGTTTCCCCAACTGAGATTTAACTACAAAATCACCAGTTAGTTCTGCAGGGTTATCTATCGGTATCTCAACTAGAAACCTGTCAATACTAATAATTTTGATAGGATCATATTGGTATTTGGATCTTAATTCACGCCCCATTGGTCATGTATTATTATCATGTTGATCATCATTATGTTTTTCACTTTCTACTTCCTCTTCTTCTTGTTTATTTTCTTCTTCTTCCTCTTCACTTTCATTTTCCTCACCAGCCTCTACATACCTTTCTCCACCTCCATCAACATCATTTTTATAACTGTAGACGTGATTTTTGACCCTCCCCAAGTTTAATATATATATATATATATTTGTCCAATATTTATCTTAGCTTTTATTTTATTTTGATAAATTTTAGTTGAAAATAAATAAAAATAATACTAATAAATAAAGTTACATTTTTTATATATTTTTATTTTATTATTATTTTATATAAACGAAAATTCAAAAAAAAAAATGTTTCTTTTAATTTTAATAAATAGACTAGTAATTTTATTATTCTTAGTTATATTTATTTTAGACTATTTATAAACTTTTATTATATTTTTAAATATAAAAATTAATTAATTATTATTCTTTTATTGTTATTATTATTATTATTTATTTATTTATTTAAAAAAAGAGAGAGAAATTGAATAATTATCCTAATTTAACTACCCTACCCTATCTGTATCCAACTTCTCTCAACCTCTCGCCCCGTCATCATATAAATTCCCAACCCCCAGACAAAACACGGATGAACACTATCAGAGACTGAGAAAAAAAAACACAAAGAGAGACTATGTACATTGATCTGAAAGAAACAAATAGAAAAACCAGAGAGAAAATAGAGTAAAAATTAGAAAAGAAAACAAAGAAAAGCAAGAGTGGCAAATCGAGTTTCAGATCTCCGTTGAGTTTCCGGTGAAGGCATCCTTGTTTCTAATTTAGCTATTCTATCATAGAGGTTCTTGTTCGATCTAGTACTATTTATTTTATAAGTTGTATTGAGAGCCAAATCATGAATAAAATTGTTTAAATAATTTCGTATATTATTTATATGTATGGTTGATTAATAATGTGATTTTTTTTGTTACTTCAAGTTATACAATTAAGTTGTCGAAGTCTTATATATTTGTACGAAGATGTGGAAATTCTCAAACTAGAAATTGATAATTCATGCTATAATATTGTACGTTTTTTAGGCTTACATATGCTTTGCTTACTAGATTTTTAAATTAATATTTACTAGTAAGTTTAAATTAATCTGGTTGATCAAGTTTATATGTGCTCTCTTATTATTTCATTGATTTAGTGTTAAAAATAATCAATGTTGGGCATACTTTGATACGGTTTGAACAAAAGCTTTAAAACGTGAATTAGTTTTGTAATTTAATAGTGTGAATTTAAGTGAAAGAGATCGGAATAAAAATAAATTAAAAAATAAAGGTAAGAGATGAGTCATGTTTATCTATTTGGCCATTTGATGAGATACCAACAAGTGGTATATATGATAAAATGAGATAAAGAAATAAATAATTTGAAATACTTATTATCTTTCAATTTTCAAGTTGAGATTTGTAACTTTGTTTCTTAAAAACTACTAGGAATTTAGTTTTAAAAGCCAGACATACATTACAACCTACATTTTTGCTTTTGGATATTTTCCTGCGAAAAATACTTTGGTTACATTTAGTGAAACAGTTTTAAGAAATAAAAAAAAAACTTGCATGATTGTATATATATAAATATATTTTCATGTTGATTTAGTTATATATATAAATATATTTTCATGTTGATTTAGTTATATATATAAATATATTTTCATGTTGATTTAGTTATGATAATTTTGTTAAATGTAACGCGTGATCATATTTTATTTTATTTTTTCGTTGTTGTTGTTAATTTTGTTATGATAATTTTGTTAAATATAACTTTATTAATTAACTTTATCATGTGATTATGTTATTTTTCTTTTAATTAATTTTGTTTAGTCTCTCTCTATATGTTAAACATAATTTATAAAATAAAAAGAAAAGAGATAAAATGGGAGTAAAAATAGAGAATACAAATAGATAAGATAAAATTGTCTTGAATTTATAAGATTGAGACGAGTAAATGCTTTTTACGCTAGATGAGCTTTAGGCGTGCTTAAAATATTTGTCTCAATTAAAAATGCGGCGCACGCATCTCCTCAGACGTTTAAAAATAATTCAAGGATGCAATAATGCACCTTGGCAAAGAACTTTCACTAATTTAATATAAAAGATATTGACAGATATTATTGGTATAAGAAATTTGAGCGAATCCAGGCCTACAAACATAATTTATCTAGAATAGTTTAAGTTAGGTATAAGTTGATAAAAGTGATCGTGCTTGAACCACGGGACTTGAGAGGTGCCTCATACCTTTCCCTCGGTCAACAGAATTTCTTACCCGATCTTCTGTTTTTGTAGACCAACAAAGAGTCATTTTTTTTATTAGGGATTCAATAAGGTGACTTGGAACACCATAACTCAATTCCAAGTGGCGACTCTGTAAAATAAAGTAATTCGTATTTAAAATCGTCACTTTAAATTGGAAAAATCCTTCGACTTCGATCTCCTCGTAGCGAAAAAAGGGTGTGACGATAAATTTTCTCAACTTCACTTTTCCCTAACTGGGATTGTTCAGAAAGTTCCTTCGAATCCATCTGTAATTTAGCCTTTTTTGTTAGGTGATCAAAAGTTGATCCACTTTCAATTTCTTTTCTTTTGGGAGATATATTTTAACTACAAACAACTGAAAAATAAAAATACATTACAATTGATGTCTGCATAATTTTTAAAAAAATTTAAGACAAATTTCAAAAAAATTTTATACTCCACATTATAAAAAAATATTTCAACCGATAGCCCATCAGTTGGAACAAACAAGTCATCTGTTACGACAGATGCATAACCCGTTGCAACAGATAAACAACCTGATGGCTGAGATCAAAACAGTCTTGCTACTGGTTTGTCTTATACCAACAACTGAAACATTTGTTGCAAAAGATGGGGAATCTATTTGAAGACCTATGTTAATATCTCCCAACAGATGTTCCACCTATTGCAAAAAATGGACCACCAACACCAATGCCAAAACCACCACCACCACCACCACCACCACCAATGCCACTAATACCACCACCACCACCACCACGAAAACCACCGCCAATTCCACCAATACCACCACCACCACCAAGACCACCACCAATACCGCCGCCACCACCACCGCCACCACCACCACCAACACCAACACCAATACTATCCAACAATACCGCAATAGTCAACAGAATACTACGACAAAAACTAGGGTTTTCTCAGGTTCTTCTTATATTTTTATCATCAAAACTCAAAATTGTGAACATTCTCTAAGATAATACAACTAAAAGTGTTCTTTTTCTTCATTAACTAAAAATTCCTAATTTTTATAAAAAAGAACAAATATAGAACTCTTCTCGAACTCTATTACTTGCGAAGATAAAAAATAATAGATACAAGCAAGAATGAAGTCAAAAATAACAACTACGTAGTGGAAAATGGGGAGAAAATTGATCTTTTATGATGGATTGATAGTATATTGAGTAGTTGTTGTTTGTATTGTAAAGAGAGAAATAAAAGAGCAAGAACTTGAGATTTAAAATGATGAAATATTTTTCCCAAGAGAATGAAAAGTTTTGAAACTATTAATTTGGTCTGAATTGATATTAATTAAATTTTTAAAAGAGATAAACTTCAATTGTTTTATCATAATAAATTTTATTAAGTTCATTTGGAATATTAATGAATTTAATAATATTTCAAATAATGGCTTGATATGAATCATTTCAACTCAAATTGATCAGTCGATGACTCAGGTTAGGATTAACGCAATACCAACAACATGCAATTGCAATAACTCAATTAAAATTATAGTTGACCCTATCAACCCATCCCTAATTCTAGCTAAATCAATTTGGATATTTCAAATAATAATTTAATGTGAATCATTTCAACTCAAATTGATCAATCGACGACTCAGGTTAGGACGAATGCAACACCAATATCATGCAATTGCAACGACTCAATTGAAATTATAGTTGACCCTATAAACCTATTTCTAATTCTAGCTAAATCAATTTAGATATTCTAAATAATAATTTAATATGAATTGTTTCAACTCAAATTTATCCATCGATGACTCAGGTAGGTTAGGACGAACACAATACCAAAAATATGCAATTGCAACAACTCAATTGAAACTGTAGTTGACCCTATCAACCCATCCCTAATTCTAGCTAAATCAATTTAGATATTTCAAAGAGAAAATGGTCAAATACCCCACAACCTTTACCCCAAATCCCAACTACACACTTATACTTTGAGAGGGTCCTATGACACCCCTGAATTATTCTAAAATGAAATAATTACCCCTCCGAATTATTTTAAAGTGGAATATATACCCCTCTAAAAACTCATACCCAGATTTTATTTTGATTTGTGGTATACACGCGCTGCCACGTTTCATGCCACATAATTCCACGTCATATATCATTTTTTGACTATAAAAAATTAATTCCATGTCATGCCACATCATCATCATCATCATCATCATCTTCTTCTTCTTCTTCTTCTTCTTCCTCTTCTTCTTCTTCTATTCTTCTTCTTCTTCTTCTTCTTCTTCTTCT
>NC_061121.1:110170458-110170774 GCF_002878395.1 Capsicum annuum
TCTTCTTCTTCTTCTTCTTCTTCTTCTTCTTCTTCTTCTTCTTCTTCAATGACATAATGAATCATATGGAATTCATATGATATGTAATATTATCAAAATCAAATCAGTAATTAATGTCCAAAAAATATTCGATTTTCACAAAATAGCGTCGCGACAGTGATGGCGCCGCGACAGTGATGACACCAAAAAATTCAAAATTTTGGTGACTTTATTTTCCAATCAGAATTGATTCAACATTTTCACGTAATTCGAGTTCTTGGATGCCATTTAAGAAGAAGAAGAATAAAAAGAAATGTCATTGATGAGTTCTTGGATG
>NC_061121.1:110170874-110188220 GCF_002878395.1 Capsicum annuum
AAGAAGAAGAAGAAGAAGAAGAAGAAGAAGAAGAAGAAGAAGAAGAAAAATTTAATTGCCATTGATGGGTTCTTGGATGCCATTGTAGAAGAAGAAGAAGAATTGAAGAAGAAGAAAAAAATTAATTGATATTGATGGGTTCTTGGATGCCATTGAAGAAGAAGAAGAAGAAGAAGAAATTTAATTGCCATTGATGGGTTCTTGGATGCCATTGAAGAAGAAGAAGAAAAAAAAATTAATTGCCATTCTTGGATGCCATTGAAGAAGAAGAAGAATTGGAGAAGAAGAAGAATGGAAGAAGAAGAAATGAAGAAAAAGAAGAAGAAGAAGAAGAAAGAAATAATAATTAAAATTATATATATTTAAACAAATATTAAAACTAAATTTTTAATAAAATATTTTCGTTCTCACTCTCTTTAAAGAGAGTGAAACACACTCTCTTTAAAGAGAGTGAAACACACTCTCTTTCCATGTCAGCGTTGGAGGGGTAATAATTTCATTTTAAAATAGTTCGGGGGGGGGGGGGGGGTCATAGGACCTTCTCAGAGTATAAGTGTGTAGTTGGGATTCGGGATAAAGGTTGGGGGGTATTTGACCATTTTCTCTATTTCAAATAATAATTTAATATGAATCATTTCAACTCAAATTGACTAGCCAACGACTCAGGTCACGAACACAATACCAACAATATGCAATTACAACGACTCAATTGAAATTGTACTTGACCCTATCAACCCATACCTAATTCTAGATAAATTAATTTAGATATTTCAAATAATAATTTAATATGAATCATTTCAACTCAAATAGACTAGTCGACGACTCAGGTCAGGACGAATGCAATACCAACATCATGCAATCGCAACGACTCAATTGAAATTGTAGTTGACCCTATCAACCCATCCCTAATTCTAGATAAATAAATTTAGCTATTTCAAATAATAATTTAATATGAATCATTTCAACTCAAATTGATCAGTCGACGACTCAGGTCAGGACGAAGCAATACCAATAACATGCAATTACAATGACTCAATTGAAATTGTAGTTGAACATATCAACCCATCCCTAATTCTAGATAAATCAATTTAGATAGTTCAAATAATAATTTAATATGAATTATTTCAACTCAAATTGATCAGTCGATGACTAAGGTCAGGACGAACGTAATACCAACATCATGTAATTGCAATGATTCAATTGAAATTGTAGTTTACCCTATCAAACCGTCCATAATTCTAGCTAAATCAAGTGAAATTATAGTTGAACCTATCAATACATCCCTAATTATAGCTAAATCAATTTAGATATTTCAAATAATAGTTTAATATGAATCGTTTCAACTCAAATTGATTAGTCGATGACTCAGGTTAGGACAAACGCAATACTAACATCATGCAATTGCAATGACTCAATTAAAATTGTAGTTGACCCTGTCAACCCATCCCTAATTCTAGCTAAATCAATTTAGATATTTCAAATAATAATTTAATATGAATCATTATGACTCAGGTCAGCACTAACGCAATACCAATAATATGCAATTACAACAACTCAATTGAAACTGTAGTTGAACCTATCAAATCATCCCTAATTATAACTACATCAATTTAATAATATGTCAAATAATGGCTTGATATGAATAAATAGAGGACTGACTACTAACCTGTTGTAATGGATGACACATCTATTGAAAATTTCATACAATTATAGTCATCTATTAAAATAGATGTTTAACCTATTGCAACAGATAACGTATCTGTTGGTCATTATCTAACAGATAATGTCATAGATTACAACAATTGACTTATCTGTTGGAAATTATCAAATAGATAATGACATCTGTTGCAACATATGAATATTTCTTGAAAATTAACAAATAGATGTTGCCATCTGTTGTGATAGATGACTGATTTGTTGGAGTTTTTCAAATAGATGTAGATATCTGTTACAATATATGACCTATCTGTTTTAAGATTTTTTTTAATTTTAAAGTAATTTTTTGACCAAAATAAATAAGTAAATACTAAGTCGGTAAAAAGTTTTGTTGGATAACTCAAAAATCACCTTATTGAGTTGTCTTATCTTGTCTTTTCAACGTCACCGTCATCGTCTCCACATTCTCCTCAAAGAGTTTCAGCACCATAAATTATTAATAAATATTTAAATATTTCTGATCTCTTTCAACCACATATTAAATAATTCATCTCCCTTTTTTCTCTTTCTCTCCTCTTTAGGGTAACACCAAACATTTCTTTTTTTTCTATGTTCTCTTTTTTCTCTCTTCTTTCGCTTGAGGATCCTTTTGGATCTCAATCAATCTATATCTTTTTTGGACTAAATTGGTGTTTTGATCCCTTTTCTTTTAACATCCAAGTATGGTTCACTATCAGATCTGCTCTCTCTGCTATTATTCTTGCCTTCTCGTCTTTTTCTTTTCCTGTTTCATCAAATTTATCATATTTTCTATGATGAAAATTGAAATTATGAATATCGTATTTTTACATTAGTTTTTAAAATTAGTTATTTGCATCTGTTGTTTTTATTTATATACCCATTATCCATATCTTATTTATTGAGAAAATTAAAGAAAAAGTATCTTTTGAGTCTTGAATAAATGAACCGTTGTTTTTATTAAAATATGCAAAAAAATCATCTAATGAGAACTTAAAATATCTTGTTGGTTATTTCTTGTTTGTTTCCTTCTTGTTGATTTTGTTGTTGGTGTTGGTGTTACAACTATTGCAACTGATGAATCACTATCGATCTTCCAACAGATTCCTTATCTATTGTAACTAATGAATCAATTGTTGGAATACCCTTCTGTTACAATAGACAGAGCACCTGTTGGGGGAAATCAAACCTGTAGTAAGGCTATTTAATTTCTGACAACGGATGACCCACCTGTTGCAACAAATGTGTCACCTATTGAAATAGACGGGTCACCTATTGCGATAGATGGATCACCGATTGCAATATATGGGTCACCGAATGCAACAGATGGGTCACCAGTTGCAACAGATGGGCTTTTTGTGTTACTCCTTTAATGAATTTTGTGTGACCCCTTTTTTAAACTATGCAACAATCAATTGTAATGTTAGTTTTATTTTTCTCTTATTTGTAGATATTTATTTTTCTCTTATTTGTAGATAAAAGATATCCCCCAAAAGAAATAAAGTAAAAGTGGATCAACTTTTGCCCGACCAACCTAAAAGGTTAGAGTAAAAGGTTAGGCGGAATAAGTTACTTCCAGATGGAACCACTTCATATGTGGGAGGTATGTATTATTGATCATGTTATCAAGAAAGCACACATAGTGTACACTGATTTTGTGAATGAAGTTTTTTTTACCGATTAGGCATTAATCATTCAAACAAGATATTATATTTTACAACTATAATTGATAGGTTCGAACTGATAAGGCTGAGAGACCAAGTAGGTGGTGTTGATACCCTGTTATGATTTAATAATGGTTTTGCTAATGTTTATATGTCAAGTTAGGAGAAGGGACCAAGTTTTTAGTGGCAACGTAATGTTCAATAGTGATTGGACTGATTTTAAGGGTTCAATGGATTTTTGAAAGTCCTCCAAGCCTTGAACTACTGCAACCAAGAACAAACATCAATTATTATTGCCCTGGTCCAAATTTGTATAGTTGGGTTGCTCGAGGTGATGCTTATACAACATAAGATGCTTGGGAGAATATCTGTGAGGGAAAGGAGAGGTGCTGAAGATCATATATCAACTCAGACCTTATTAAAGAAGAAACACAGGGTAGCAAGGAATATGTAGAAAATATGGCTGATGAAATTGACATGAAAAATGAAAAAAACCGAATGACCTAAAAAAATGAAAGTGTATCCAAAAATGAAAATCCATCAGTTGATTTTCAAAAGAAAAATGGTAAAATGGACTGGAGCTATGCACTTTGTTAGGGAACTGCGACTAGCAAGTGTGGCCTGAGTGATGACCCACAAAACGCAGGATCAGAACTCTAAGGTTGCAGCTTTGCGAGCACCGAGGGTGGTAAGATGGTCAGTCAGGAATGAAACTTGAACCAACAATTCCTGAAGTAAAAATAAGAGATCAAGCCAAGGTGGCAATTTTTAAAGTTAGTCTTGCATCCTAGGCCTTCTACTTGTGGTTCTAGTCAAGTCAAAGGTAGAGGAAACAATAAGGCATGGGATTTCTGCCCAACTTCAGACCTTTTTGTTACTACTTCCATTGACCTGATTAGAACCACAAATAGAAGGCATGGGATGTAAGTTAGACTTCAGAAATTGACGCCTTGTCTTTTCTTATTTTTACTTTAAGAGTTGTTGGTTTAAGTTTTATTCTTGACTAAAAATTTTCCAATCCTCGATGCTCACCAAGCTTCTTCATTAGAGTTCTGATCCTGCGCTTTGTGAGTTTTTATTCAAGACACGCTAGATAGTCGCAGTTTCTTAGCAAAATGTCCAGCTCTAGCCTACATTACCATTTTTCTTTTCTATAAAGAATGACGAATTTTAATTTTTGGATACACATTTACATTTGCAGCTCATTCAATTTTTTCATCTGGTCAAGTAAATTTCATTGTCCAGATTGGCTAGAAGTTCCTTACTTGCTACCCTGTGTTTCTTCTTAAACAAGGTATGAGATGATATATGGTCTTCTTCACCTACCCTTTTCCGCACAGGTATTCTCCCAAGCACCTTCTGTTAAATAATAGTCTTCTTAAGTAACCCATCCCTAAAAATTTAGACCAGGGGAATTTTGATTGGTTTTCCATTCTTGTTTGCTACAGTGGGAGGCTTCGAAGGCCTTCTCAAAGTCCATTGCACCATTAAAATTGGTCCAATACCTATTGAATGTCTACAATTCCATTAAATATTGATCCTTTCTCAGAACTTAATGCATAAACATGAGCAAAACCATCATTAAATTGTAATAGAAGATCGACACTACCTTCTTGGAATCCTTCGGCCTTATTAGTTCACACCTATCAAACTTAACTATAAAATACATGATCTTGTTGAAGGATCAACGCCTAAGTGGTAGAAAACTGCATTCACAAAATCACTGTACTTTATGTGTGTATTCACAATAACCTAACCAGTAATACATAACTCTCGCGTATGAAAGTGGATCCATCTATCTGCATACACCTTATTCTTCCTACCCTATCAATTTTAAATA
The DNA here is from genome assembly GCF_002878395.1 of Capsicum annuum. NCBI lineage: Eukaryota > Viridiplantae > Streptophyta > Magnoliopsida > Solanales > Solanaceae > Capsicum > Capsicum annuum. Next base: position 110,176,053 of record NC_061121.1, read on the forward strand.
ATGTTTAATCTTCATTTCCCATCGTGAATTAGTGTACAAAACTACGGAGGCTCAAGGGGTAACCATCTTGAGAGTCAAAGTACTACATGCCCATAAAGAAAAAACAAGTGCTATATGTAATGCACCATGATCGTTGTAATAATAAACTTGTGTTGTTATTTGATATGGAATTTGATAATTTAAACTTATTGTTGGGGAAGTAAATGTTATTATTTATTATATAAAATATGTTTTTAATAACTTGTGCATCATAAAAAGAGGTATCCAAACAATAACTAAATACGATAGACTATAAAAAATATATTCAACAGATTACCCATGTGTTACAACGGATAGACATTGGATGAAAGAACATAATACACTTCATCAGACTGGATTGTATTCAACCAACAGATCACCAATATGTTGCAACCGATGGATATCTGTTACATAGATCTGCTGGAAGAACACAATGCAGTTCTTTCCACTAGTTTGTGTTCTTCAAATAGATGACAAATATAATGCCCCGATTTTTTAAAATCGGAACACCACACGATTCTCATGACCCTGAAGGACCACAAGCTAACTCTCTACTGATATTTGTACCTGAGAACTGCATAATATAATATAATAAATGCGAAAAACTGGCGAAAACTTTCCATAAGGTTCAAAACATCTAAAATACTCAAAACTAAAAATTGAATACTGATATATCTGTCTGAAAAGCCTCTAACTGTCTGAACTGTGGAGTTAATGGGATATGTCCCCAACTAACTCCGTCTACTAAAAATAAATTGAGTCTAATGCCATAATAAAATAAGGATCATCCTCGAATAAAGAGGACTCACTGCTACGTCTACTACTGCTGACTGAGTTTGGACTGCAAAGGGTGCTATGGATCTCGCGCTTTTGAACCTATGGTATAAGACACCATAGCATAAGAGAAAAGTATGTGTCAGTACTTTGAATGTACTATTATGCTAGATGAGGTAAGGCTAAATGCAAGGGCTTATGCATGAACATAGCTTAACTGAATAACATAAGAGTACTGAATGAGGACATATGCATGAATGGACAAACCATAACTGAAATCATCATGAATCTGAATACTGATACTCTAATATTGCTTTACTGACATCTGAACTCACTACTAATACTGAGATACAGAATAACTAAATCTTTTGATATTGATAACTGAGTACTAAAGTTGAGATCAGTCCTCTCTAGTGGGTGATCTCTGAAACTGATGATACTGAAGCTGATTAACTGAATCTGCTTATATCAATGATTGAGTTTTGAGATTTCTACTATCGACTGACTAAGTCTATGATCACACTATTCTAATGGATGATCTCTAAATCTACTAATAATGATAAAGAATGATTGTATCTGAGGTCAGACCTATCTAGCGAAAGATCTCTAAATCTTTTAATAATAGAAATGACGGACTGAGTTTGAGATCAGGCCTATCTAACGGGTGATATCCAACTCTAGTAGTACTGATACTGATTAACTTTATGTGAGACCAGGCCTATCTAACGGGTGGTCCATGAATCTATGGAACTATCTAAGTTCCTTACTGAGATGGGTAACTGTATCTGACAGTCCCGGTTTCTGAGTTCTACTTTGAAAACTGATACTGAAACTACAACTGTGGGAGTTCTCACTTAACTGACATGCCCTGAATCTGATCTAGTGGGGTCCAACCTATAACTCCAACTGGAAGGGTGTCAATATCGTACCACGGGTAAAGACCTTTGCTATGGTCAAGCCTCTCTAACGGGTGACCCTGAACAGGAAGTCAAGCCTAAGGTAATATGATAGTCAAGCCTTAATCTAATGGGTGACTCCTGGTCCTGCGCTGGTTACGCAGTTCTGGAGTTCAGGGACTATTACTAATGACTCTGTCTCTCTAATGGGGAAGACGTCATCCCTGCACTCGCTCGGTGCTAGTTCCTACTCCCAACTGAAAGACACTAAACTGATTCTTGGACTGTACTATACTGAGATGAATCTATTACTAATTATCTTACTTGATTGATTTGACTGAGTTTACTTGATTCCATTATCTGACGAAATACTTATGAATTCTACTTTCTGTCAGAATGCTATTGAGTTATGTAACTTATTGAGCTTTACTAAAATCTGAATTGAATACTACTGCGGTCCGAACTAAATACGAAACTGGGTTAGACTGATATTGAGACTGGATTGAACTAGTACTGAGATTACCAAATTTTCTTAAGTTTGTACTGGCTGAATTCTACTGATCATAGCACAACTGAAATTATCTTGAGACTGACTCGGCTCTAGAAAAGCAGCTAAATTTTTGGGTATAGATACCACCAGGATTCGATTGCATCAATAAATAAGACAGGACCATACTTGAATATCATAACAATGGACTTTCATTCACAACATAATCAATACGATATCTCGTCAATCACTTGAATGTCATAAACATGTAAATGTATAGGGAATGTATACTAATATCTCATAGTTGTTCAATAAGGAATACAACTGGATAAGAATGCATGCAACTTATCATAATACATTCACTAAGGCATTTCAACAAACGCTTGGCATGCACTAGTTATCACAAAATTGGGGATTTCATGCTTAACATACTAAATAAGCACTATTATCTTTAATTAAGCATTCTATCAAACATATGGGGAGCATGCTTTGGTTATACCACATATTCTATACTTAATTATCATGAATACATCAATATTATACAACTTGAAGAGGTTTATCATGAACATCATACAATTCATCACATACTAGAATTAACTGTTGAAATTAGTAGTCTAAATCATGAATTAAAACCCAACAATACAAAATCATGAACTCTAATACACATAAATCATGAAATCTCATAAATACGTAAACCTCAAAATTTTAAAAAGGATTCTTGAGCTTCTTGGGTGGAAGGAACCCAAGAATCAACATCTAACATACCTTGTTATATGATTCTCGGAAGATTTACGGAGGAATCTTGATGACTTGGGTCTTGAGCTATGAACCCTAATGGTTGTTCTTGAAGAAAATTGAGAAAACTAGTATATTTGGGTGAAATAATGAGAAATCTCGTGTTAAAGAGTATATATAGGAGTAGCAAAATGACCGTCTTGCCCTTGAAATTAAAATCTGAAACTGAAAAAATCCTGATTTTACATGCTGGTGCGATGCGCCATAATCGTGCCAGCTTATTGGAAATTGGACAATTGGGAAACTGATCCTTGGCGCGACGTGGTGGAAATCGCGTTGCCACCTTGGTTGTGAACTGGAAATCTACCATGAAGCGATGGAATTGTGGAGGCTTATTGGATTTTGACAATTGCCATTTTGTCTTGCTCCGCGACGCGCTAAAGTACCTGGTGGTATACTGTCTCACTAAAATGGCTCTAACTCTTCGGCCGAGTGTCGAATTTGGGCTAATTTGGTATCGATGAAAAGCTTATTTGCTTTCCCATGGTATAAAAGTCAAAATCTTACAAATTTCACAAGGATTAAAATATATTCATCTTTGAAGCAAGATCTTTGATGTTCTAGAGACGAATTTGAACTAGGAGAAGGGTGTGGTATTATAATAAATTTGTTTCAATAGATGGTATTGGAAAATCTGAGTAAAAATGGTTATTTATGAAAAAGAGTTATTGAAAGGGTGAAAAGTCATGACTTTTCAATTATTTAATAAAGAAAAATGGTTCATAAATAAGTAATAAGAAAAAAAATGATAAACACAATTTAAATCCATAAAAAATTATTATTTAGTTTTAATTAACCGATGTTAATATTAAGAAGGCAAAAAGGTGTGACTTTTCACCTTTTTTTGTTTTAAATCTTTTTTTTTTAATTTACATAATTAAAAATTCACCAGTTTGAATTAACTAAGGTATAAGGAGATTATTAAAAAAATACCCCCTAACAGATGGTGCATCTATTGCATCAGATAACCCATCTATTACAACAGATGGATCATCTGTTGCACAGATAGATCATCTGTTGCACAGATGGATCATCTATTGCACAGATAGACCATTTGTTACAACAGATAGAAAATATGTTGCTACATATGGGTTATCTGATGCAACAGATAGACCATCTGTTACCAACACTCAATAAAAATAGATATTATTAAAAAACAATTATTGAAAAGGTGAGAAGTCTTCGATTATTTAAATGAAAAAATCAATTATTTAATTGTAAGAACTAATTAATATTAAGATGCTGAAGAGTCATGACTTGTCACAATAATAAAAAAGTCACCAGCTTGATTCAATTAAGTCATGACTTTTCACAATAATAAAAAAGTCACCAGTTTGAATGTAATTAATAAAATGGAGGTAAACAGTCGTGATCTTTTTGCCTACTACATTCAGATTCAATCCAATATAAATAGATACCTCCATACTCATTCATTCTACTCCACTTTATTTATTTTTTCTATTTTATCTTTCGTATTATATCTTCAACCACTTCTCTTCAAAGAGCATATTCCTTTCTTGTTGAGGTACGTTTTTTTGGGTAAATATACCAATTGATATTATACATTGTATTACATTCAGACTCCTTTCTTTACTTTTATGTTTACATTTTTTGTCCATTTATATGTGTTCTAGATATGGATGTTCCTTTTTGGGACATTGATATTTTGCGCGACACCGTGCGGGAACTTTAGAGACAGGTTAATGAACTCCAGTGGGAGTTGGCCGTCATGAGAGAAAGGATGTTCCAAGAGATTCACAGGCTAAGGAGGGCACTTTTGCTGTCAGTTGTCAATTGGTCGGCTGAGAATAATAATAATAACAATGATAATGATGATTATAATAATTAGGGTATGCTTTTTCTTTTAACGTTTGTATTTTTGTTTTTCTATATTAGATCTACCTGCCTAATTTATTACATTTTTGTGTAGTAAAAAATTTATGTTTGGTCGACTTTGACTTTTTAAGTCTTATTTAATTTTTATTCTATCTATTTCTTCTTCTTAACAAATATTAAACATGTCACTGGTTAGAGGTAAGGAACATTTTTAATCCATTAGCAATAACAAGAGTTTTGAGTTCTTTCAATAAATGAACCATCAGTTGAAACAGATTGATCATTTGTTGGGTTTGTGGCAAGTACTGTATTGTATTGTTCTAATATATTGCTAATATTTTGCAATAGATTGGTCATCTATTGGAGGAACACATTCCAATTTGATGAATTGTATTGTGTTCTTTCCGCAAATGTCCACCTGTTGCAACAGATAGGTAATCTGCTGAAAATAATTTTATGGTCTATTGTATTTAGTTCCTGTTTTACCTATTTTTATTAATGCATAAGTTAATAAAAAAAAAATATTTTATATACTAAATAATAACATTTACGTTCACAACAATGAGTTAAAAATATCAAAGTCCATAACAAACAACAACACCAGTTTTGCTATTACAACGATCATGGTGGATTACGATTCGGGTATGTCGTTCTTTTCTGGCCAGCATTCTTACATACGGAGCACTTAATTTTTCTTGATGGAAATGATTTTTCGACTTCACGCCTCCTCTTATATCGCCTTCTTCCCTGATTTGATAGTGCTTGAGTCAATATAAGGAGGAGGTATTAATCTCCCCTAAAGCTCTACAGGAACAACCCAAAATTTTTTGGAAGGAACCAAGTTAATGTTCTCAGTATATACCATTATATATCATTCCATCGAATAATATGGAGACGAGCACTCATAAATTTTAGTTCCTTATTGTGCGCCATATTGGGTTCGAAGCGCTGCCATAGCATATGGACATGGTATTTTGTCCAAGTCAAAAACTCTCTACGTATAAGATCTTGTTTGAAGATTGACTGTGTCAACATCACCATGACCATTGATATTGAACTTGTATTATGCTATTTGATTAGCAAATAACCTATATCCCAATCCGACGTTCGTTGATATTTGTTTTTTCGCTTCTAGAACAAATCTAGTTCCTACGTTCGCGAACTCTATATGCCTTTCATGAAATAATTTATCATACTTTTTGTTTATTTCATCAAATAGCGCCACGATGGAAATTCTCTTGCTACGCCAAACAATAAATTCACTGATTCAACTATGTTTGACAACATAATATTATACCTATACAAAAGAATCACTTAGTACGACATCATACTAAACTTGGAACTCAAATAAGACATTTAATTCATAAGAATGTACCTATTTGCCGGACAGAATGCTCGACTCCATCTCTCAAAACTGATACATAAGATATGTTCGGCTGCCTTAGGATGTATATACATTATTTGATTGAAATGGTCAAAAAACTCATCTCTATTATATGCTTTAGCTACTCTATAAAAAAGGGTCACGACCCTTTTGTTGTGAAAGTTGTTTTGAATATTATCTCCAAGATGCTTCATGCAACAACCAAAGTGAGCTAAACGTAGAAAATTGAACCCATCTTTGGGATACTTGGATGCCTATCCAAAATAAAATATAACTCTTTGGTATCTTCGATGCAACTTCATATTTGTTCAAAAAAAAATCCATATGAGTCATCAAATTTTTTGTCCGCTACACAAAAAACGATAGGAAAGATGTGACTCTCGACATCTTGTGCCACCGCCGCTAGCAAAAATCCCTTATACTTGCTCCTCAATAAGGTTTCGTCGATGGCTATGACTTTTCACAAATTTTGAAAACCAAGAATCCAAACACCATAGGATACAAAAAAGCACTTGAACCTTCCATTTTTATCAACATGCAACGTTGTCTTACTTTCGAGATTTGTGGACTCAACCACGTATTGGTAGGAATCGAGGATTGTATACAAGTGCTCGTTTGTCCCCCTAGCCAAGTATTTGGAAATCCCCATGGCCATATATATTTTCCAATAATTAACCGTAACACCAAATTTTGTAAGGAGTAGATTGACCATATCACTTGTAGAAGGGACTTTGCTATTGGGGAATCTATTATGAAAATGTTGATTGAGTACCTCTGCCGTGGAGTGAGGATTTTGGCCCGTAATATGCTCCAAGCTGTATGTGCGGTACTTTTGATAATGATTAATAGTGAATCTTTCAGAACTTAAGTATTTCACAGCCCTCAACCACCACTTGCAGTTCGGATTAGCACATCTGAAGGAAAAGACTTTGCTTAAATTAATTACCTTCTTTAGTCTAAAATATTTTTCAAGCAAACAATAAACAAAGAAGTAGATAGTTCTTTCTCATCCTTGAATGACATTCCCTTGTAAAAGCTAGTCTTGTCATATTGACGATTATCCGACTATGTTGATTGAGAAAAACTGCTCACCGTATTGCTCGTAACAATGGGCATAGGTGTTTGATCATCATCTGGAATATTCATGTCCAAATCATCCATCTTATCATCAAAGATGCATTATTATTGTTCTTCTTCTACATTCTAGTTCTCATTCTCTCTCTCAATTTTTCGACCACGAATACCCTTAATACCAGCATAGCTGTATCACTAAGATAAGCATGCAGTCGAACCTGATCGGTTATATAGAAAGGTAGTATCCTCTGATTTTCAAAGGATCTATGCATGTAAATGATGACGAGTTCTTTCGGTTGACAATTTAGTCCATAATAGCTGATGATTAAGTTCACAAAATTATCATACGGAACATCACTTTGGACTTTCATAGCTATAGTCTTCAGTATTTCACCCTCCTTCCAATGCCATACACATCGATTGCACTTCTCGATTCATTCAACGCGACAATCTACCCCTATTTTTATAGATCCTTCCATTAGTGGTACCTAAATAAAAACATTTGTTAAAAAAAGTTAATAATGACATCATAATAAAATTACTAGTGATTTTATAGTGCCGTAACATGAACCCCAACAGATGAGTAATCTATTGCAACAAATGAATAATACGTTGCAACAGGTGCGTTATATGTTGTAATAGATAATTCACCTATTGGTAATTCATGTTACGGTACTATAGAACCTGAAACTAATTCCAATAGATGAGTCATATGTTGGAACAAATTATCTATCTGTTGTAACAGATGAAACACCTGTTGGGATAGATGTTACGATACTAAAGAACATTTAAAGCTGATTCTAATGGATGAGTGATATATTGCAATAGATAACTAATTAGATGTAATAGATGAGTTACCTGTTGCAACAGACGACTCATCTGTTGGAATTGAGTTTAGGTTCTGTTGCAACAGGTGACTAATCTAGTTCAATAGATGACTCTTCTATTGAAACAAATAACTCATCTATTGCAACAGATGACCAAGCTGTTCAATTCATGTTACGATGTTGTATAACCATAAACATGAATCCAACATATGAGTCTTCCATTGCAATAGATTAGTGATTTATTGAAACAGATGACTCTTATGTTGGATTCCTATTTAGGTTCTATCCATTATTGAAGAAACAACACAGTAGCAGTGTAGCCATATGACAAATTCAACTAAAAATCATAATTTTACTTACCAAAGTCACCTATGAAGTAATGCCGAAGTGATGTACCAAACAAAATTTGACTTAAAAAATTAGTCAAGTAGCAGCAGTAGCGGTAACAACAACAACAACAATGGTCAACAAGAAGAATATGATGATGATAATAAAGAAAAAGATGATGATAATGAAGTAGAAGATGATGAATAAAGCAGCAACAACAATGAACAACATAAACCGCAAAGAGAGAGAATACAACGATGAATGAGAAGAGAGAGAAACACATATTTTTCCCCTCTGTCTCCTGTTATATTAGGTCAATATTTGGATCAAAGTGTACATCATAGGAAGAGAGGAGCAGCCATATCAACAACAACACCAAGATCAAGACCACCTAGGAAAAAAACTCATCAAATCAAAAGAGTAACTGATCAATATTAGGAACGGTCCATAAAAATGAGTTACCAACACTAGAATCATAACAAAATCACAGAAGACTAAACCTACCTTCACTTTCACAATCTCCTCAACAATCGACCTTGCCTCGCTAATAAAAAGGAAGACCAACCAATCAAGTGTCTAGGCCAAATCAACAAGAATCACAAGAAGGGCCACCCTAACTAGATGATGCTACCCTAGTCGTTTATAAGGTATAAGAAGAGCCAAAAATAATAACAATAATAACAACAACATAAGGTATAAGAGGAGCCAAAAATAAAAAAACATAACCAATACTACCTTAAGGTCAAATAAGGCCAATGTGCCAAAGAAAATGGGACTTTGACCTAAATGCTACACCTCAAGAAAAATACCCCACCGATCCACTCGATATACTACTAAAATAAATCATCTACGGGGTTAGACACATAAGCATAAAAATCCATGCAGAGGCTACAACAATAAATATAATAACATCAAGACATAAAATCACCGATGGGTTTGAAAATCCTAACTCAACTCAAATAAAATGTAAAAAATAGTAAGTCCAATTGCACCTCTATCAATAGAGTCCAAAATCTAGTCCTAATATGCCTAAAGGAATACAAATCTTAGTGTTTCCAAACTTGAATGAGCAGTTGAATTACTACCCGAGTCACTGAGTGCACTACCCCTAACTGAATGTACAACAACTCTATGAGACTGATTTGGATGAGCTGAATGACTAATAATCCCACGTTGGGGACACTCTGTAGACCAGTGACCAATCTCTCTATTATTGTAACAAACTCTTGAAACTCTAACCTTGCGAGAAACATGAGTTGTTCCCAACTGCCTGACCAACTGATACGTGGACACTCTTAACTGAAATGTTGATCCTCCATGCAATCATAACATATCTTAGGAGATCTAGGCTGGTAAGAAATATGTGCTTACCCTGTCTGAACAACCAACTCATGTATGGGACATTCTCTAGACCAAGACCTACCTCTCCACAGTCTAAACATGACTTTGGGACTCTCTGATATACTATACTACTAACTCAAAATTGCCTCCATGGCCTGAAGATCTATACTGAATACTCCACAATGTCTGATGAAGACTCTGCCCCTTGTGACCACTACGATTGAGCTGAGAGTCACCTATAACCTGAGATGCTACTTGTATGAAATTCACATGCTGCAAGTGATGCTGACTTCTTCTGGGAGGATCTCCACCTCCAAATGAAATACCAATAACAACACTATACTGATGACTCATCCTTTTACTGCCACCTCCATATGTCTCACTACATGCCTTTCTATGGTCCTCATATGATCAACAACCTGAGGAAAAAATAACCCAACTACTATCAAATGCTTTAATGCTAATTGGAGTGGTAAAGTCAATCCTTTAAGAAATCCACACATCAATTCATGCTCTAAAAGATATAGTATATGAGTATGTTTGTCCCACTCGAGAAACCCAATCTTCTACTCTCAAATAGAAAGAGAACCCTACTAAACAACTACAAACCCAACTCTAGTTTGAGAACAACTTAATGTACAAAACATCATCTCTGGTTATGAGGTACCCAACTCTAGTTTGAGAACAACTTAATGTACAAAACATCATCTCTGGTTATGAGGTACCCACTAAAATACTCAAAATCCTTGACCCTAGATCCTGAAGAACTAACACAATCACAAACTCTGTTGGGACCCGGGATAGCCCTAAACCATCTAACTGATGTAAGAGATACTTTATATCTACCTCTAACTCCTTAGTCTAACTCTACGTTGAAACTCTAAAAACATATACGAAAGTCTCATCCATATATACCGATAACCTTGTGTCATCCATCTAGAAAAGAGTGGAGTCAAAGAAAGTACTAGAGGTTCATAGAAATACAAACACACCATAGGGAATCAAGAATAGAATTTGCTAAAACTGCCTTGTAGCCTTCCAAATATAGAATACTGGCATCTCCGTACCGATCCATAAGACTTTACTAGACACTATGGTCTTGTACCAACACATAGATAAACCTAGGACTGATACTAATTTGTCGCGACCAAGTTCTCAAGTCATGATGGCACTTACTATAACCCACTAGTAGGTAAACCAACCCGTATTCCAGAACAACTAGAAATAGACTAATAAAAAATATTGAGGCAAAACTAAATAACAAGGAGAAAGAAAGCAAGAGCAAGGTAAATATATTTCCAAAATCTGGTGAAGTAAGTACAATAGTTTCTAATAGAACATGAGTACTAGTAAAATATCGAGTAATATATTATCTCCAAAATACAAAATATAGATCAGTCTAATCAATACGAGGGGGAATAGAAATACTACAAATGCCAGGAGCACACCCCAAATCTCTAATCTACGGATGCTCCGCATGATGCACACTTTAATGACGAGGACTTGTACTATGATTTGAAGACTGTAGAAGTGTAGCCTAAGTACCAAACACATGGTACTCAGTAGGCATCGGCCGAATGAGCTCCAAAGATGATGCAAACATAAATAACATGTAAAGGAGGAATATAACCTACACATAATTATTCAAGAAACTAAATGTAATAATGCTAAGGGAGAGACAAGGATAAACTTATCCTATTCTAATAGTAACTAGGGACTAACGTACAATACCATACATCACTATCCAATATACAAATGAATAATGAACGAAGGGTATAAAGTAGTAATACAAGGCCAAAGGATACCTATACAATATGAATATATAAGGAAGGGGAAGGATATACGGTAATATCATACGCACATAATATATATATATATATATATATATATATATACACACACACACCTAAGGGAGCCAACATACAACTCAAGGAATCTAACCAAGTAGGAAAGCCAATACTAGCATAATCAGGGCCACTAACCAATGGATTACTAAACATGAGATAATCTAACAATAATATACCTTACTATGAGAAAGAAAAGGAATTAGAAATGTACCAACAATGTCGGATACCAATCCATAATCATCCTACCACAAATAAATCATAATAATTAATAATAAAGTAATCGACCTAAATTGGCCCCCATAATCTTGGAAGGAGCAATAAAGCACTCAAAAAACATCACGCATAACTTATACCTATACAACCCCCCATAAGGCCGATAAATATAATCACCAAATAATTATACTAGTGATAGACAATGTATATGAATGAATTGAATGTGGCATAAACTGATAATGCCACATCCAATATAAGTGCCATAATGTATTAAGTATATACACCTCCTCTAGCTCAGTAGCTCACAAAGGCAGGACCTATGATGATCATGGCTCACAGATGAAAGGAG